>NC_141787.1:8032898-8327898 GCF_054643075.1 Acanthaster planci
GAAAAAACAATCGATGCTATTACCTCGGAGAATACGGAGTCGTCTCCACACTGGAGGTAGCCAGCAGGGGCGTAGTCTGCCCCTTTTTGGTCCACGAGCTCGCTTGAAGTGATGGCATTCCGTGCACCGTGCACGTCAGAGTGAATGTCTCTCCGTAGGGGACGAATATGTGGTGCGTCTGTACAGTGATCACTGGCTTACCTTCGAGTTGAAACAAGTTTTGAAATTTACACAAGTCCAGAATGCGAATCCATGAATGTATATCCACTTCACAGCGAACAAGATCGGTCAAGTAACAATGCCAAAGGAATTTTTGTCAAAGTTCATTTATTCTCGTTACCTGACTTAAAATAAGACTAGACGACATTGCAGTTACGTGTGATGAACTCAACATAACACTAGATAAAATATAAAATTTCTTTATCGAAGAAACAAAAGCAGAAAAACAAATCACCGAAGGGACCAAAAAGGGCAATGCAGATACATATATATGTAAATATTTCGTTAAGAGATATCGTCAAAACCTTGATTTCAGTTGATGCTGCATTTGAACTTATTAACATATTTCGAGTGTATAGTCTCTATGTAATAGTTTGAGGTTCTGTCAGCAGAGCATCCTGTGCTCAATTACACCACAGAGCTGATGACCTTATGCTAGTAGGTGTGGTTTACCAAAGTATTATGTGTGCATGTACAACAATCATGCGTCATGTCATATAACATATATAACATGTCATATAAGCCACAGTAAACACTGCCTTACACTGGTCACACGAAGTCCCTTGCAGTCCAAGTGGACACATGCACACACCATTGAAACTGTGGCACTCCACTCCTTCGGCGCAGTAGCAACTTTGCTCACAGCTCCCGCCATATCTGCCCGATGGACAACCTGCAAATTAACAAGTTGAGCATCAAACGAGGAAACTCTGAAAATACCAGTACGTGTAACTACACACGGGACATTATTTTGGGAAGGCAATGGCTGAGCTATATGAATCGCCCAAAATGTACCCAGTTGAATGAGGGGCGTTTGTTCTTCTCCCATGACCGCTCTCATATATAAATAAATGCCCCCGGACGATTGACGGTGGCAGGGTGTATCCCCAGCACTTTTTGCTAGGTTTACTTAAAGGGGAGCGGCAGGACTTCGCAAATGACACGGGCCTAAAAGGAAAAGTGTCGTTCCAACGAAGGCTTTTTGTGGTTATCTCAAGCCATTCTGTCCTTATGGCGCCATAATGATCCCAGCCAGATCGGTGAGTGCACAGCCATAACTGCAGTCGCATGTGCCAATTTCATGACGGTCGCATCTTATAAAGAGCAGCCCCGCTCAAGGATCTGAGATTGTGTTGCCATGGTAAGAATCTACATTGATTTTACATCGTTTCGAGATCGTTGAATTTTTCTTCGCACCAGAGGCAATTTCCTGCAGCTTTAGTAAGTCAACCTAGTCAAATATAATTGTCAGTAGATACAGAAAAGAGAAGAATTACACAATTTATGTATGACACACTTCGTTGATTTGGAGGAAATTGGTCTAATATTGGCTCTTTTTCCAAGAGAGTGAGAATATGCATTATGACGAGACGTGGTCAAAAGTCAAAATGCAGTCTAAACATTTTCTTGCACGCTGCACGAGGCAAACATGCAAGGGCATTAGTTTGAATAAATTGGGTGTTTGTTTGTTTGTTTGTTTGTTTGTTTGTTTGTTTGTTTGTTTGTTGGGGTGTTTGTTTGTTTGTTTGTTTGTTTGTTTGTTTGTTTGTTGTTTGTTTGTTTGTTTTGTTTGTTTGTTTGTTTGTTTGTTTGTTTGTTTGTTTGTTTGTTTGTTTGTTTGTTTGTTTGTTTGTTTGTTTGTTTGTTGGGGTGTTTGTTTGTTTGTTTGTTTGTTGGTTGGTTGGTTGGTTGGTTGGTTTTGCAATCCTACAAATTTGGTTTGCACACATGTTCTTACAACTGAAGTCTTTCCAACGGTCGTCAATTTATAAAATAAGACCAAAGCAACAATTAAACGGGACATTTGCACCTTCTTTAAGTAACCTTTCCACAGTGATAACTCAAGTGAATTTGTGAATTCGTTTAAACTGAGGCATATTGTGTGCCGCATTTTCGTGGGCGGAAGGCATAGAGTCCGACTAACAGGCTACGATATCGGTACCGCAATGCAAGTTAGTCTAGGTCCCTGCCCTAACTATCCCACGTTACGTCAGGTAAGCACCAAGGGCCAAAACAACCTATGACGTAATGTCAAGGATGCCTGTCCCTTGTTACTTGCAGCAGTACGCGCGCAGCAGCATATAGTAGGGGTATATTTCCTTGTCTGTGTGTGGGTTTCAGCTGATGCCTATCAAAAATGTTAGTAAGAGGAGAAAACTTTAGAACACCCTTTTAGAATTGTGGGGCATAACAGAAACTTAGAGCAAATAGGCGTTTTTATCAATGCAGACATTTTTGAACAGCTATAGTGCACTTCCTGCAGAAATCAACTACCAGCTTCAAAAATAGGTTTCGGTTACTTCCGAAAGTTTTGGAAATGGGAGGGTAAAGATTAAAACATTTTTTTTTTTGCTTTGTGCTAGCGTTCACGCTCAAACGCCGTTGGTTGGATGTCCACCTACCATTAATTTGTAAAGTGACATTTACGTTGTATCGCAACTGCTCAGTCTTCCTTAGATACGGTAGGTTGCAATTCAGGACATGTTGCCCTGCGGTGATCTTATCCGCGTGAAAACGAATGATAGTTCCAGTTGAGATCCACTCCATCGGAAGTTGGCTGAATTCCTCACGTGGAACTAGTGGATGATCTTGTCCTGCACAGATGGGTGGAAAACGTAAATACACGTGTATGCCAATGACCGTTCGCCTGCATGGTTTAGGCATAATTATGTTCCACACTCAAAGTAAAAAAACAAAATAAATTTATAATTGCAACGGCCAGTTTCTTTTCTTGAAATGGGGGTCACTGTAGTATAGGTTTTTTAGGCCAGGGAGCACCAGGAAACCGTTTTTGTAAATGAGTGGATGGGGGACGGACGGGTAGACACCATCGATCATGCACTTGTGGGCTGTCACGTGCATACCTCCTTAATTATCTAAACTGTGTCACAGGAAGACAAAATGTGCCATAGGCTGCATGCGAATCTCTTGTCTAGAGCTAGGTCTAGGTCTTCACTCCATTAGAAATGCGTGGAGACGCGTAGACGATAGACCTAGCCGTAGCTCTGGAAGCCCGTTTCGGACACGGCCATAACTTTACTTCAAATAGATTGAGAGACCTATTGAGAGGCCCCCCTTTTCGAAATAGTCTATAGAGCCAGTGACGACTGTTTTGAATGATTTGGACAGATTTATAAGATGAACTTTCCAATTTAAATTTGAATTCAAAGCCCCTGGTTTGGAGTTTTACTCCAGTAATACTTATAGCAGTAGCGCGCGACTGTCGTCCCCACACCAGTTTCACCCACAATGCACCACGGCAAACATTGCGTTACGATATCTCTGTCTTAAGGATATTATCCAAAGAAACGATCTCTGGATTTCAGAAGTTCAGACGCAACCCGACTCCATGGGCTGCGTGCACGTTCCTTCACTAGCTTGTCTCGTGCGCGTGCTATCGGCAGAATATGAGATGCTTCAAGGTGAAGCCTGTCGTGTGATCGTTCTGGGCCATTGAACAGACAGTATCCAGGATAGAGGTAGGATAACATTCATAATGCGTAAAAAAACGGCCTGGCACCTGGATACGAGACAGTTTGCCCTGACGAAGGCACACTGTTATCGAAAGCTCTGCAACAGATAAATTAAGAGCACTGACTGTATATATTTTTGTCAATATTAAATTTATTCCCATCCGGTTCGTAAGTGTGACGTCACTTCAGTAAAACCATATGCCCCCTGCACATGCACTGCACATAGAGCTACGTGGTTGATCACCGGTTGAAAGGAACCATGGAACCGAAAGTGAACGTGTAACTTCAGCGATCGTCAAACAGGACCCTGCAAATCGTGGCGCATCCGCGTGTATGACGAAGTCACTTACGAACCGGAGTCTGTGTGCCACGAGGTACGCAGAATGCGCCACGCCCACTAAGTCCACATATGGAGAATCTTCTGGATAACTTGCTCAAGGAATATACCATAAAATGGACGGGGGTGTTCTGGAAAATGAAAGTAAAATTCTAGAAATGTACCATATATTGACTTCTTAGACTCTCTGACTTTAAAAAAGGTATTTATGAATGGGAAAGCGTATCTGCTTGGTCGGTCTAACGTTTCAGACCGGCTCAGAAGAGTTGGTCTTAAACGTACGTTTAAGATCGACCAAGCACATATTTATTCTCGTATGAATCCGTAATGAACAGAACTTATACCTGAATGGTCTGTGCATGTTTCTCATTCTGTTTTCGACTTGAAAACGAACATGTAAAAAACCCAACTGTTCTCCTTTTCTTTAAAAAAACCCAAACGAAAAACCATTCCTTTCTTGTTTTTCAATAATAACAAAAAAACCGAGGAAAAAGAAAAGCCCTTTATCTTGTTTTCATCTTCAAAACGAAAAAAGGAACATTGTTTTAACTTACAATTTAATATCAATGTGGTTCGACTACACACGTCATTCTGAGGAGGTGTTGCGGTCGTTTCGGAGCACGAAAGGCTAGATAAAGGTGCCTTTGAAAATCCAAGATAGTTCCTTGTGATTGCTTTTTGTTTTACTTTAGAATTCCTTGTATTCCTTAAGTTTACCCGTGTTTGATCTGATGGGTATTAAAGACGTTTCTTACACTACCAAATAAAAAATAAAATTGCTTTCATTTTTGACAAATGAAGAAGAACGTGATTGTCGTTTTCATTTATAATTAACAGACAATAAACGACTTGTTTCTCTCTTTTTAATTTTGTTTTTAAATGGAAAAACGAGAAACAAATAGTTTCCGATTTTCATTTTCCATTTTAAATCGAAAAAAGGAGATGGGACTCGGTTTTAGTATTTCGTTTTCAAATAAAAAGAAAACTTTTTTTTCGTTTCCAAATCGTAAAACGAATGAACGGAACGTACACGGACTGCGAATAAACATGAAGAATGAATCAGTAATCAACAAAAACAGTAATTTGCTGTGACTAATGTCTGCATTATATTAATGTAAATCAATAAAAAATAGTTAGTGTTGTCTTTGTTTACTGTTAATTACTGTCAATGATGTGACGTGTCTAATAAACTGTACCGTCTCTTGAACCCATGCATCTATCGGTGATACGGATTCGAAGGTACTTAAGGGAAAACTGGAATCATTTTTAATACAATTATTCAAATTTTAATTACTTAAAATTAAATGCACTTTTCAGTGCATTTAACAAACAGAAAAAATAAACAAGTTTTCATACACTGATGAAAACAAAGTTGAGGTAAAATTGTGTCTAAGACGCATTCGCTGCAGCTTCACTTTAAAATAATTACTAATTGTCAACTACTAGGTCAACGCACGCAAAACCGTGGCGCGTTTGCGATCTCATTCCATGTCAACAAGGTTTATTGCATGTGGGGAGGACGACCTCAGTGTGATTGAATAAGTTGCAGCGGCATCATTTCAACTCTTTTCCGTAATTATCCTGTCTACAGACCATTCAAACAAACATGCTCCTCAAAGTGATTACCAAATACATCGAGTAATGAAACAACTGTGATTGTATACGGTGGCGTCGTGTTCTGTTGGTTGTCCAACACACAGTGGGTAAAAACTAGTCTTGCTTCTTGCTGAATTAAATCCACTAGCTGAAACAAAAGATGTACACGTCGGAGATGCACGAACGTGTCCAAGCCACCTGAAAAACAAAATTCAATAATTTAAATTACGGGTTTTGCCCTTACCCAACGTACACATTTATAAACACTGCACACTCAGTGCTTGTCCAGGATTTTACGAAAAAAAAAATCACAAGCTAACTCGGGCAGGACTCGAACCCATGACCTCCTACTAACTAGTGGAGACGTCTCAACCACTCCACCACCAAGCTTGCCAGCTCTGCTGGCCGGTTCGAGTCACGTGTAGCAGCGGGTACCGCGAATTATTTTCAAGATGTACGCTGGGCAGATGTTAATTTATATTACAGGTTTGCCTCTACCCAACGTGTAAATATATAAAAACAATTTTCCTCCATTAGTAAGATTTTAAATAACAGTATCTCAGAACAGTATAAAAAAGTGAATTTTATGGACCCTTTCTAACAACGAAAAAAATCGAAATTGCAAAATTTTTGCACTATGGTCACCAACGAATTGTTAATAGAAAACAAGTTTTCTGAGACAAAAATCTACCACCAAATTAAAGATTCACTCTAAATGCATTGATTTCAGGCATTTATTTCGAATCCGCTGGTCAGGATAACATTTTTAATTATTAGATCATTTTGAATCACTCCCAATTCATATCATTTCGACGGTGCTCGAAAATTCAAAGCCATTTTGTATCCATTTTTATTACCAAAATGGTATGTCCAACACGGGGATGATGATTTACTGTTAGATTGTACCGATTTCGTTAGCACTGATATCGTTTCATAAGGTAGAATCGTTAAATTAGTGACCTTTCCTGTTCATCACTTCCACTGCTGTGGACACTGACCAGTGCGGTACCGAGACGTCGGATCGAGTCATCGCATCCGCCCCAACACGTGCTCGATCGTGAGCATGAACATGTACTGTACATGTCACGCGTATCACATGTAAACACGCATACAAGACGGCACTTGACCCGTGACTCGCCACTACAAGAATGTTACTCAAAAGCCTCTGCCCTTGTGTCAACAGTTTGAAAAAGCAATAATTTCTGACTCTAAGAGAATTAAGTTTTACTTGGACATAAATGTTTTAACATGAGATATGTGACATAGTTTTCCATTACAAAATGTCTGGATTCACACGATTTGGCGTGAACATTTAATTCAAATTTAAACTCATTTCACAAAAATTGTTATCCAGTGGATTCCCAATTTTTGGGTGACATCGATTAAGATAGTCTTCTAGTTTATATGAATCTAGCTTTTATAACCAGGAAAATTCTTTTAATAGATATTTATCAAATTTGACATTTTTTTTCAGGTGAAAAATAAAATGATTTGGGGGTTATTTAAAACCACATTTTTCATTACTTTTTTGAGGCAGGGTACAAAATCAATGCTACTGAAAAATAAAACGATTAACGTAGTTTGGCTTTGTCCTAAAAAAATCATTATCTATGTTCCGTTTCCTGAAAATCCATTGACAAAGATGACGCTCCATTTTGCAATCAGAGCGTGCCAAATCAGACATAGCCTGTTGCTATGCCGTTGTTAAGTGCAAATCTTGCGCACGTGCAATTTGGTAATGAGCGCCATGAACATATGTGACACCCATTGATCTCCATTATAAAGACTTTACAATGGAGGTCAACGGCGACACCTTAATGGCCGATGAGGCGTGTAAGGCGCGCGAACCACCTGCTTACCAGCCTATTGCGACCGCAGCAATGGCTTCTGCTGTATGCGCCAATACTCACATGATCCGCTGGGAAAAGTCAGGTACTCGATGGAGTAGTTGAACTGAACTGGAGGCAGAAATATCTCCAAAAAGAATAACTGCAGGGTGGGTAAGAAACAAAAATGGTTGAGTTGTTGCCATTGAAGAGCTTGGCCGACACAATAGGAGGGCGCTATTTTAAGTGTGTAACTGTGGGGCAAGTTCGAGCGACGACGGTAGTAGTCAGTATAGTTCGACTAACACCGCCCGAACGACGAATGGTTTATTTAGTCTTTTGGGCCAAGACGGCAGACCTCAATAGCGGACTCGATCGAGCATTATGCCGCCACCCGCGCCCGTTTTTATTGCGCCCTCTTGTGACTTCATTTCACCAATCGACGGCTTGTTCTACCGTCTTGGGAATCTCCTACAAACCGAGGCGTGGCCTTTGTATGCAAAATAGTAGTTAAATATCAATATTCACAACTAACCCCGTGGGAGCGTTGGAGCCGGAGATACGCTGTTAAACGGGCCAGAGTTGGGTCCGGGGCCAAGCAGTTTTGTCGTAGAAGTCTTTCACAGACGTACTTCTTTGCTTCTTGTTCCAATCATCGACCGCGGCCATTATCAACGGTGACAGTATACTGAAAAGTAGTACGCTTCGCGTTGCATAGTTCATGTATACTTAATTTATTATTACAGGGGAACATGGAGGAAGGAGGGGATGAGGAGAACCATTCATAACGGTCGGAGATTTCAATGACAATGTACGCTGCGAGAATCGCAGCCAACGGTGAAATGTAACGATGGGATGCTTACAATATGTACGACCGCATCTTATATAAAAACCATGTTCATTGGTAGATGAAAAATCTCTACAGTATGATTCTGATAGTCTCGTAAAATGGTGTAATCAGTGGGGTACAAATTCAATGCCTCAAAGTGTAAGGTGATGAGAATTTCAAGGACAAACACAGCAAACTACAAACTGCTTGGAGAAACCATGGAGGATGTCACTCATGACAAGTATCTTGGTGTAATAATAGGCCTACAGAATGATCTGAAATGGAACAAGTAGACAGAATATGCCTCAACCAAAGCCACCAAAACGCTGGAAATCATCCAGAGACATTTCAGCTGATGTTCCAAACAGTTTAAGGAAAACGTATACCAGACAAAGGTTCAACCCCATCTTGAATACGCTGGTGTATGTAACCCAGGCACCACGATACACAGAGAGACATCTTTCAGCGGATGCAGAGACTAGACAAGCTGCCTTGCAATAGGTTCCTGTGCAGTGATTTTCAACCTTCATCCAGTGTATCGAAGATGTTTACTAACGTCAAATGGGATTCTCTCGAGACTAGAGGCTAGATTGTAAACTTCTACCCAGCACAAGCCCCACACTTCCAAGTCTCGTCAATTTCCAGTTTCGTCCCTGGTGAACCGTTTTGGAGGTTATGACAAAAAGGTACAAAATAGCAGACTTGGGTCGTTCGAGTGTAACAGAATTGCGCGTGCGCGTTTTTAAAAAGCAACTATACTACATGTATACTGGTTGAACTATAATTTGCGCCCGAACTTGCCCCTTGAGTGAACACCGAAGATTTTACTTCAACCAAATAGGGCCCTCCCATTGAATCCACCATACCTTAAACAGGCCAATTTAGTGGGTCAGTGAGCGTGTCGGTGTGACGGGCGGTCAGTGGGTCGGTGAGTCGGTCGGTGGGTACATGTACATCGGTCGGCCTAGAAGTTAGAGGGTCAGTGGATCTCGTGGTCGGCGCATGATCTGTCGACTGGTCCATCATTTGGTTTGTGTCGCGGCTTGGTATGGTCAACCATCAATTTTCAAATATGTTATAGTAAGACTGGTTTGTCAAGAAACTGAATAATTGATTGCAAAACACTACTTCGCACAACCCTAGCGAAAATGACCTTGTCTACGTCATAGGGCCGTTCTGAGGGAGGGACGAAGCAAGCGGTGTTGTACGCATTGGACTCAGTCAGCAGATAGCTGGATGCAAACGATAATGCCACCATGACAAGTACTGTCCTGAGCATTTGCATCGGCCTTTTTGCAGACGCCATCTCTTGTCAATCTGCAATAAAGTCGTCACAGATTGTCACTGAGTTCACAAGATATTTAAAAGCACCTCTGAGGAAAACATGTTTTCTTTGATTACGTGGAAGCATTCATATCGAACGCAGTGTCATTTGTCTTCAGAACTTAACTATAACAATTGAGCTTAAGGGCTTTTGGGGGGGTTCTTGCCAAGATGCGAATTCATAATGTAGACTGCGTCATTTGAACGAGGGGAACCCTCGCCCTGTGTTCGTAGTGGATACATGTACCCATTATTTGTAGCCAGCTAGGCATGACCCGCCCCCGCCTTGCCAGGAAGTGCATAAATATGCGCCTGTGTACAGTAAAGAGATGAACGTATTCTTCATTAAAAAAAAAAAATAACATGATTTCAAACTAGAAAAAATGAAATTATAGGTGCTAAAAGCATGGTCCCGTTATTAGGGTAAGGTTCACACACACGGAAATAACCCTCGTCACTACAATAGTCCTTGGCTGGCTGAGTTTTTTTTATCAAGTACTGAGGATATGTGTTAAGGAAAGATACATTTTGAAGGTTAGGGAAAGAAAAACAGAGCGAGTCAAAGAGAAACCGCAAGATAACGAACAGAGTAAACATTTACATTGTACTGCTGCATACTGCCTCTTCGAGTAGAATGAACTAGCGTGTACAAGTTCGAACATTAAAATTAATAGAAATGAATAGTAAGCCTGAAGTTTCTATTAGAACTTTTCTCACCAGCAAAAGGACAAAGTCAAGCAAGCAAGGAACTGACCAGGCATCGATGAAAGCAGAAGGTTGGGGAAGCGTGGGATTGCAAAATGAGAATAGGCAAAAGAGAGTAGAAAACAAGGGAAGGGTAGTTTTCATGTCAGTCGACCAAGAAAAACCTCATAGCTGCAGACGACTACAGCCATACGCCAAAAATACATTATTAAATTAAGGGAGATAAAGGGCAAAAATATTATAATGATCGACTGTACCTTTAGTACAAGTACCAAATAACGTGTTATTCTTAAGCGCTGAGTTATTTGTGTTTCCCATCGACCTCTCCAGATCAACATGCAGGCAAAATGTTTGTTAGGAGCATGGCTGAAAATGTAATTTTAGTCAATAAATGTTCATAACGAGGGCTTCATTTTTCGCTAGCTGACATTACCTTGTGGTTAACAAATTGCAGGACAATTTACAGAAGACATATAATTTTATTCATCCATATATTTTCGAATGCAACTTAATTTTTAGTAAGCGAACAAGTTTTTGCAAACGAGGGACGTTCTTTGTAAATAGGAACTTCTGGCATATTTACAAGCATTACCGGTGAGGAAAACCGGTGCCATGTCACAAGCAATGGAAAACGCCAATAGAGGCTTTGCGTAGTAAGCCATCTTGTAGGGCAGTTCTTTTTACACAGGGGAAACCTCCTTTGTGCATACACTGTGGAACAAAAGCACTGGCCTGCTGGCAAGATAGCAGCTATGCAAATCCTCTATAGACAACTCGTACTGGCGGCCAAAGTTGGCAGAAATATCACGTTGGTTTCGATTTTACCCCAGATTAATTCATTGACAAAATTTGTCCCAGTAATTTAAATGAGGTTGTGTTTTCACCGATTTGCCATTCACTAGTTTTTGTATTATTATCTGGTTTTCTGACAGCTGCATAAGATTTTTTAAACGCTCTGTGAATTGTTCTTTTACTGTTTGTACCGACCACCAACTTCAGTCGAGTTGCACGAAAAGAGCATACCCTATTAATTTTAAGTTGTTTTACTTACCTGTACTGAAGGGTGAAGTCATTCCGGACTTCAGAAAGTCATGGCGTGGTTTGTGTTTCCCCTACCCTATACATGGGTATACTCCACTGGAATTCTCGAGAATCGCTGCTCTTCTACTGAGCTTTTGCTTCATGATTATTTTCCCATTCCAGCAGCGGTAAGTACTTGGCGGTGCCAGCTCGCGCACGCAGTTTTTCACTGATTGGCGAACCAACCTAGCGCGGTGACCTGTCACAGGGTTTTTCCCTTTTGAGCCCGTAGCTCGGAGTCGGTGAAGGCCCACGTACATGATACCATAGTGATACGGAGTGACGTCATCAGTAACAATGTGAATTGTTACTGTGAATTATTGTGAATTGAACTGAATCATCAAGTCCCTGTCTTTCCAAATTAGCTTAACGGAGGACACTCCGAAATGTCCTCGTAGAAAAAGCTCCCTCTAGGAGCGGTTTCTTCTTTAGCTTGGCAGCGTAAGAATAGTGCTAAAGACTGTCATCCATCTTGTAGGTGGAATTTAATTTTGGATCTATTAAACCGCATAACAAAAGCATAATTTCATTTTTTTATTTGCTTTGTTGTCCACAACTCAAAAACCGATAGTTGAAAAACTAAAGGACTCTCATCGAGTTTCAAAAACTTGCTGTCCTGAATAAATTTCAAATGAGCCTACAAAAGAATTCTCGACATAGAATGATTGACAAATTAATGACACCACGTCATTATTATTTATTCCATGTACCACGGACTCGGAGGAAGGTCTTATCCGCACCAAATGATGGTCTTCTCGTTTTGTTTTGTTTTTTTGCGCAGTGATGCAACGAATGGTGGCGCTCTGAATTCAGTCGCCCCATACGCAGTACCTAGACGATTTTCATGTAGTTTACACAACACCAAACCCAGGAAACTGACTAACTGTCCGCGTTCACTTGGCTGTGGCTTGGAATTAAACGAAGTTTAGGATAAGTCCTGAGTAATTCAAGCCACAGCCAAGTGCTTCAGAAATGAGTTGAGGTTGAATGTCTAGTACATGTACCTGTAGTTATGTAAACTGCCTTGTCAAATATTTTGGTTGTGTTCTCAGTTATTGACATCATGGTTTTGGTCGGAATATCTGATCTGGATGAAGAAACAGCTGGGAAATATCCGGTAAGACGGGCATAACAGGCGTAGTGTTATTAAGTAAAAAGCCCGCCGGCGCCTAACCCCACTGCCGTCATGACTGAGGCACTGACTCTCACTCCCGCTCCATCCTTAGCCCCACATCCGTCATGTCCGTATACGCAATTTGCGTACACGGACTGAGCGATAAGATACTATATGTACCAATGGACTCTTCCAAAACTTGGGCAGCAGTTTAGATATGTCTTGACATGGAACAACCGTCGAGACGATGAGGGGTCAAGTGATATAATGTTCAACGACCTTATTTTAAAGATGGCGACTGTGAGAGTGAGCCCGTGAGATTGAATGGGTGAAGGCAAAAAGACTGGAAAATACCAGAACAACGTGAGTGAAATCATTCAATAAATGGTGCTAAGCAAGCGGAGAGGCTAAGGATCATGTCTGTGTGCAAAAAAAAATTTGCGCCTACGATTATAAGAGGGTGCGCCGACACACAAATTGCGTATACGGATGTGTGGCTAAGGATGGAGCGGGAGTGAGAGTCCGTGCCACACTAGTGGGGCTAGCCAGCGCCTACCCCGTCGGACCCCAGTTTTGGAGGTAGCCGGCGCCCACAACATACATGTACATACATGTTTCCTGGTGGTGATGTGATCATCAATCCACAATAGTTAAAGAATCGATAAAGGGGGCGCATATGACATGTATGACGTCACGGTGGAGGGCATTTTCTTTTTTCTCTAGGACAGGCTGGAGTAAACCTTTCGTCATGTTTGTGCATTCATTGACATTGTCATTAAACATAACAAAATATGTCCTCAGGCAGGGCCTCCACGGAGGCCCTCTATTGGCAATATGGTGCAGCCGTGATATCCATGGTGGTCTGAAGTTTGCTCGAGCATATGACTTCATGTTATTAGCATTAGGGCCCTAACTAATATAATACTATGTGTATAGAGCAAGGATGCTAACACTTGTTGATCGTGACATCTTGATTTGTAATTTTTCATATCATCATGAGTATCCTTAAGAACTTGAATTATTCCAGCTACTTTGAATTACATGTACGCAGTAAGAATTTGTATGCCGGTATTACAAATGGCAGTTATGGCAATGGACTGACTACCATGGCAGCCTGATGATATAAGGAATTCATATCAAATAGGCCCATAGATGAAATAGGCCCATAGATGAAATAGGCCAGTAGATTAAATATGCCTATAGATGAAATAGGCCTACTGTATGGACGAAATAGGCCTATCGATGAAATAGGCCTATGGATGAAAAAGACCCATAGATGAAATACATGTAGGCCTATTGATGAAATAGACCCATAGATGAAATAGGCCTATAGATGAAATAGGCCTATAGATGAAATAGACCCATAGATGAAATAGGCTTATACATGTAGATGAAATAGACCCCTAGATGAAATAGGCCTATAGATGAAATTGGCCTATAAATGAAATAGACCCACAGATGAAATAGGCCTATAGATGATATAGGCCTATTGATGAAATAGACCCATAGATGAAATAGGCCTATAGATGAAATAGGCCTATAGATGAAATAGAACCATAGATGAAATAGACCCATAGATGAAATAGGCCCATAGACATGATAGATTAAATAGGCCTATAGATGAATTAGGCCTATACATGTAGATGAAATAGGTCTATAGGTGACTAAGGCCAAACAAAAAATCTGTTGTGTTTCCTATTACACTGAAAAATAAATTAGGGTGGTTAGTTGGGTAAAAAAAAATTTCACTCAATTTTTTTAGCCCCCAAAACTGTGTCAGATAGTGGTCTGTATTTTTTGGGGGGGAGGAGGGTGATATATTTGGAACAGGTACTAAATCAGTATCAGATAAAAACATTTACTGTACATGTGCACGTCAACATTACATGTACAACAATGTACATATCAGCACTGTGATTGAGTAGTAAAGCAGCTGGTAATTGAAATACAAACACAAAAGAGCCGTCCATCTCATGCCAAAAAACCTAAAACAATACGATGTAGAGGACGATGTACACAAATTTAGGCTCGGGGCAAAGCACCATCAATTTTGATATTTTATTGATTCGTCAAATAAAAAGATGTAGGTTCTGCGTGATTTTCTAGGTTGGGTCAGGTAACTGGAGACACAGCTGTTTGTGTGTTTGGCCTAAGTAAATTGTTTTGGCATTGCAGTCAAAATGTGTTTGCCCATGGATGACTGTGAGACATATTTGGATATCCGACCGTCGTGCATGTGATGCAGTACACATTGCTCCAAAGTACTCAACATTTTGTTCAAAATTGTCATCAGCACTATAAAGTGATGCGTCTGTCACCGAAATCCGTAGATATCTTTTTCTTTTCTTTTCTTTTTTTTTTTTCAATCAGGGAATTTACCAGTATGGACAGTGTCAGTCCAGGGCATTCATCAAAGGAATCTTTGCTTTCTTTGCAGGTAAAGTTTCCACTAATGTACATGTAGTTCTTTCTTGGTCAAATTGTATTGCTTTTTGATGTTATTCTGTAAATGAAGGGTCCAAAGTGCAAAGTGGAGGCAGATATTTTGGATGTTTAGTACGTGTAAGTTGCTGTCCTCAATTTCTTGTTCTTTGGTGTTCCATTGTCATGTAAATACAAGCCACCAACTGAGCCATTCTTGGAAGTGTTTCCAGTGAGTCATGTTTAGGTTCGCAAGTTGAAAAGAAAAGAATATACACAGAGCAGTGTCTTCCCTGAATTGAATGGCCTCGCAACAACAGTGCAGTTCCCAGCTTGTCCAAAAAGCACAGGCAATTTCCAATGTTCCGAGTGTCCATGCAGGGAATTTTTCTTCAACTCATTTGTGGTTCATCTTGATACTTCTCCTTAAACATGTTAAATGTGTGAAAACTGAAGTCTTATGGAGTTAAGTGTATTGAAAAGTTCACTTTTTAAACCTAAACAATTGTCCCCGCTTTTCAGGATACGTGAGTTTGCTGATGAAGTGGCGTAAGTCACAAGCGCACTGCTGAGTTTATGTTTCTCTGTTCAAATGTATAACCCAAAATGTGTTTTTTAGAGTATTCAGGAGAAGATAAGCTCTTACTTGCTCTGATTTCAAGGGCTAATAGGTTTTTTGCCATAACGTCATTCTGTGACCACCAGAGTAAACCAGTGTAAATGTTCATTTCTATAATTGTATATTTAATGTAGATTTTTGTCATTTGATTAATCTTTCAATTATATTTCCATTGATTACCATACACAGGTGGTGTAGCTGGACTGACGGCAAGTCATGTCATCAAGCGCCGATATCCCACTATCCCAGCTGTGTACAATGTGGTCTTTGTTGCAGGTTTGTAGCATGTAATGCCAAAGCTGTTGAAATAGGTGGATCGTGATCCAGCTGAAGCTGACAAAACGAAACAAACCGAGTGGTGGTCATCAAAACCACGAGCACTGTCGGGCTCAACCTACAGATGGGATAAGCATATTTCAGACTTATATTTGCCCATACATCCATTCCTGTGAAGCCTAATGCAATGAAAAAAGGCTGTTATTTTCAACACTAAAATGACCCACCTAGTTTCAATACACTGACGTCACATCCAGCGTGGTGTCAACTCTGCAGCTCAGGTTTTCTTATCAAACTGTGAAATGAAAATGAAACTCAGTGGAAACAGTTTTCCTTTTATAGAATTGGTTCATTCATCGACTCCAAAAATACGCAGAATCAAAAGTGAACCAAATTCTGCATGTTTTGATATTGAAGCAGTCTTAACATGGAAAAAAAGCAGAGCGGAAGAAGGAGCATGAAAATTGTTTAACAAAATGGTGGCAAAGTTTCAATACAGGCGATTCACAATAAGGTGCCTCCAAGAATTTGTAACCCTTTGGCCAGTTACAATGTGCAAAATCTGTCGACCCTTTCCAAACGTGCATTGGGTCGACAGATTTCACACATTGTGATTGGCCAACGCGTTGCAAACTCTTGGAGGCACACTTTTGTGAAACGGCCGCAGTACAGTTCCTTTAAGTTTAAGCAGTGGTGTCAGCCAACTGTAATTTTGCCAGTGCCTCACACTCAACCTGTTCAGATTGCATCCACATGCACAACAGCAATATATATATATATATATATATACATTGTGTTTCCACGTGCAGGAGGTGCAATCATTACATCATACGCTGTTGCATCGATTGCCAGTAAGCAGTGCCAGAGAATGTGGGTTCACACAGCCCAGCACAATGTTCCAGCAGATGCTAAACCAGGAAGTGTTTACGTACAAACCACTGTTCCAACTCCAGAACCAGTTAAGGATAGTTTCAAGACAACAAAATATGGCGATCAAATGGGATGAAACTGTGAACCAAATTTTGAAGTCTCTTCCGGAGGTCTTAAACATCCTATATTTAAAAAAGAATATTTTTAAATGCAATATATATTTCTTGTATTAACAGGAATCAGTACAGTGTAATGGAGAAGACATCGGATCTTTTTTAAAGCTGTATTCGTGGTGGAAAACCAGGAAATAGCAACGTCTTTGTCAGCTGCATTTTGGCTAATGACATCTTTGACATCTTGTCCAAAAGGGTTCGCAGCTAGGTGCCAATTTATGGACCGTTGAAAACAGCAGCAAAATATCACATGAAAGAGTATGCCAGTGACAGACTTAGCAGAAAACGAATATTGGCGCTAGTGGTATACTTTGCTCGCTTCCCTCCTGTCGTCCTGGATGGAATCCCACTCAGACTTACAAGCAGATATTTGGGTTTCTACATGTACATGTCGTCCCTGTTTGAATCTGCTGTCTTTGTGACATCATCACGTCGTGTTCCCATTACGACCTTTGAAACCTAGCATTTCTCTCTGGACTTCCAATGTTTTGGCAGACTTCAGAGCAACACTTCGTCTGCATTTCCAAGATTTAACTCTCAATTAAATTACTAGAAGGAATCATGACAACTATAAGTAAAATATTCTATTAAATCTGGACGATAGTGAATTAAAAACAACATAACAAAACTGTGATTGTTCAGCTTTTTAAATGATAAAGTTTATTCCTAATGGAGAATTGTTGCATTGAAGCATGAAAAAGATACTGTAAAAACAGAACAAACTTCAGTGTCCAGTATATTTACACAGTGTTGTTATCGTAATTGATCTGATTATTTTGATGGAAATGACGTTGGCAGGGTTAACATATTTCGCATGAAGCACCACGAATCCGCATTAGTACATGCACCAATGCGTGAGCGGATATCCGTGTACATGGGCGGGTGTACATATGTTCTTTTGACAAATTATGGAAGAAAATTCTGCGCTGAACCTAAAAAGTACACCACTTCCTCCTCGGTGAGCTCCGTTGGTCTTCCAAAACACATTTTTTTGGTCAAAGTTTTGCGCAAGTACACATGAATTTACCCCACCAATATTACCTTGACTCTGATAAAATACCAAGACGATATCTGCAGGCTGCAAGATACGTGTAAGTACATGTACATTATATGTGGTACAGTACAGACACTGTCCTAGTTCATCTGATTTAAATCCGCCTGTGAATGAATCACAATTCTGCGTAAATTTCCTTTCAAAAAATTCTGAAGGCAAGGAAAAATTACGAGGCCAAATATAAGTACTGATTGAAAACGATAGGCTGGGGGAAGTTGAAGGGTTGACAAGGAAAAACTGCGATTAAACGCGAACAGTTACAAGTGTTGACTTTCTTTTTGTGTTTCCTGTCTACGTATATTTACATGTATAGGCCACTAGGCCTATGTGCGTGGTGACCAACTTTCAACGTGCTTTTTTTCAAGACGCACCCTGTGTAACGTTCTGCCACGATTTTGCAGTGCTGAGAAGTGATGGCTTCGTAACACCATTTAGCCAAATCCCTGGACAAACTGACAATTTTGGAACAATAACTCTCACTGTATTTGAAGGCCTACATGTATGTATTTGCGAGCATCTTCCACAACATCTGGTCTTCGTATTTTTTTCGTTTGTGTTGTCTTCCATGTTTGTTGTATCCATGTACGTGTTACTGTACTTTCTTTAATGTGATGTACATTCATTAAATGCGTTCATTGTCATCAACGTGCATTCAAATTCATTCAAGCTTTTCAATCTTGGTCATACAGGGGTGTCTTCATTACAACTGTTGCTTTCGTTTTCGTTCAGGGAGTGCGCGTTTCAGTCATCCTGTTTTACTTTCACCAGTTGCAGGCCTAGGTTCAATTTTAGCGACTTTTGACTTTTTGGTGCAGACAATCTATTTGGACTTCAAGTGCTCACTGGCTTGTTTGAAAAGGCGCTGTGCATCTGTCTCTCGCCATAAATGCCTTTAAATGTCAACAAATACGGCGTCCACCCAGAGCAGTGTTTTATCATAAATATCATTTACCAAAAATAAAGTCAATGGTAAGTACCGTACTCGGACTACTAATGTGCTGGGTACTATGCCGTAACGTGCCTGTATTGTTTGTAAACCACACTCGGAACACGTTGCAACGGGGTTGATACCCACAATTGGTCAGGTGATTTAGCGGATGCAATCGGTTCGTTGAAATCCCTTTTTATAATGACGCAGATTTGTGTAAGGCCACTCGATTGAAACTAGCGCACTGCATATTTTTTGTGTTCTTTGTTTTTGTCTTTAAATCTTCCCATTTGAATTGAAAGGCTAACAAAATTAGGAATGTGTGAAACTACAAGCCGTTTTACATGAAAACAAAATTACTTTTGTTTCCCTGTAAATTATTTCAGTTGTTTTTTGCTTTTCTTTCCTTGGAAATATACTTTGATATACATGTAACTGAGTAGGCATTATGCCAAAGATAACCATCGGCTTTCAGTGTTAAACATGAAAACTAAGTGTGATCTTGTTTCCTTGAGTATTTATTTATATAAAAACTTTCCTGTTCTCTTCTGAAAAATCCACTCTGATAAAAAAGAATCAGGTTGCGCGGTCTGACAAATTTACGGAGGAGTGTTGAAAATATTGGCTGGTCAATCTATACCCAGCAAGATAAGAGGCGGAGGGGTTACCCCTTACATGTCCAATCCCTATGCACACCCTAGAGTATCGTTACCCAGCACATCCCTCCCCCTAGATGTCTGTAACATTCGTGCGGTTCCAATCAACCAATGACCAACGTGTGTGCAGACGTGGCATAGCCTACATGGTGTGGACCTCTGCACAAAGAAGTCCACATAATAATGTAGGGTGCGATGGCGTTGTGTGGACTCGCACACGTCCGCACAATATTTCCTCCTCTCTGAAGAACAGTTTCAGAGACATTTTGGGGTCAACTTCTTGCACTGAGCGATGCCAGGAAAAGAAAATGGATGTCAAATAGACGCCTTAATATGTACGACGTGAATTGATGATAATATAATATTGTTTAATTCAAGTGAGCCCAGACAGTTGATTCCAACTGACATAGTCATAGTTGAAAATACATGTAGTTCCTTAGGCAAAGCCGAGGGAACTGATTTTATTAACTTCCACTAAAAAGGGGAAGATAAGTGATGGCATATGTAGCAGATTCACCAAAACGTTTTCACACACGTACATTCATTGAAAACATTTAATTGCAATAATAAATAATAATTTCGTTCTAACACGGTTACTAAATACAAAGTGGAGAAATTTAATTGCAATGTATTTACTGCAAAAACTTTAAGGTACACAGAATATACATGTGCATACAAACCCGTGTTTTAAATGTTACTCTAGCCCACGAATACAATTTAAATAACTCAAGCAATGATGCATCTTTTCAGAATACCAACTTCTATGACCTGAGAGGTGAGAACGACTTGAGTCCATCAAATACACAAACTTGATGTCGCTGAAATGAGAAATCGACTCAACGCCATGGCAATAGTCACAACGTGTGTGACATCTAAAACACGCTATAAAAGTGCACCACTCCCTCGTTCCCCTGAGCATATCACATTAGTGGTGAGCTATATAGGTAGCTGCAGAAACTCTTTGGAAGGCACGCTATTTCTCACCAGCATGAACTGCTCACAGCAGTAAATAGTGGTGGGGGCAGCGAACACACTGAAAACGTCACCCCACTGACAAAAGTGTTTTAAGTCGACAATCACTCCTCCGTATTGACACAAACGTTTGACGTGAATGTTTCCACACGTTTTGTCCTCAATTGGATTCCTCCGTTACGCTGCATGAGCACGGGATAACAGCGAGGAAAAGATATATTTAGGAAGCGGAAAGACTGAAGTTGACAATCCAACGCTTGTAGCCGTATGCCGCAGGAATGACAAACTTTAATTTTGCGCTGCAGAACACGCCCAGGTTTACCAAATGCATTATATTCGCTAACAACAACACACCTAATTCCATTCAATGTGAGGACTGTTCAGAGAAGGCTACGAATTCATTTCCCCAATTATAATTCTTTTGAGGTCACTCTGAATAACAAAAGGGTGAAAAGTACGACATCAGTCGTTCACTCCTAGCTTCCTGGTCTGTAGATCAATTCGGGATCTATAGCTTCAATTGCCACCCCGGCCAAATGCATGGTTCCTGTAATCAGCACCTGGATGTGTGGCTTTTGTCGTGGTGTACGTGTCGGCTCATCTCCCGTGGGTTCCACCGCGTCTTTCTCTTGATCAGCCCACGCTGACGCCCACCTGAGAGCATCTGACATGGTGGGCAGTACCTCCGTCACTGTCCGCTGGAAGTGCCCGGCGTATGTTTCTTTGACGTCGGCAACGCTTGACTCTTTAGCAGTCGTCTTGCGATCCTCCCACAGGCAATTGTGCGAGTCGACCGACTCGTTTTGAGCGGTCAGCGAGAGGCCAGCCTGGGTCTCTTCGTCGGTCAGTTTTTCGAAGGCAGCCCGGTAGCGCTGGCAACGAACCAACTGCTCGTCTGTGCTGACTGATAAGTCTGTTAGATCTGAAGGTTTAATTATTAAACATTTCTAGGCTATGTATGGAAGTATTGAATGAAATGTTCAGACGGAAATTGGACATTGGAAAGTGAATTGCACAGTCAGTAGTAAATGATGTATGTCTTGTACATACCAGCAGACTTTCCTGAGGCAGCGTCTCCAGTGATATTTGGGCAAAACGCAGCACCATCGAAACGGCAGCCCTTGAAAAGCAAAAAAAAACAGAGAACCTCGACTTTTAGAACTGCACGCTTTTCCCAAGCACTTTCAGTTCAATCTTGCTCACTGACTGCCTCTTGGTAAGGTCACCGGACTAGATAAAAATGTTATCCGATATCAGTCCAATACAGTCAAGTACATGCTGTCTGCTACTGTACTTTCATCGGCATACTGCACCATCTGGCCGTCCGCACATTTTCCTACGCAGTTCAGTGCGCAAATAGTTCAAATTTTGCTTCATCAGCCCGCAAAAAGGCGTTAAGATGGTGCAAAGGTCACTGCCCTTTACTCGTATGTAATTGGTATATCGTGTGCGCCGTAACACGACGACCCTTTGTTTTTGTGTGGAATTAGCTGTAGGGAACCCGTGAACGTCCAGAGTGCGTCTTGCAGTTGGAGAAGGAAAAGCCCCTCCTTCGATCACGCGCAGCCCAAAATGAGACTGAATGCACGAGTTGAATCCAGGTGTTGATAATTTGCTTCAAAGCTAAGAAATTACCAATCAAGTGAAAAACCAGACAACCAACACGTACTATTAGTGGCCTAAGTAAATTGTACTCGTTGCGTTGTGACCGAGTGTTGAATATCAGGATGCGTTTGATTGGCCTATCAAGCATACAGTGTTCCTCTTTGGCCGCTTCCATAAACCAGTTGCGACATGCCTGGATACTCTGTGGTGTGTGGGAACCGTCAATATAGCAGGTTACGTTCTCGTGTTTGATCCTCTGATTACGACCCGGCCAGTAACACTCTTCCAAGCCTGAAACAGACGAATTGAAAATCAACTGTTAAATTACAAGGACATGGATTACGTAGGGCTTACGTGTGACTTAATGGGTTTAACTGTGCCTGACACAGCAGGCGCAACGCTTACAGAGAAAAGAAACCGTCTTTTGGGCATTCTTTGGAATCAATAGCAAACAACATATTCCATTTTTATTGGCAAATCAATTAGTTAATGTCACAGTCCTGCCAAAGTGACTTGATAAGAAGTAAATTGATCTGTGGTAGAACATACAATTTAAGCCTAGATCGCAACCGATCTGGCACTGAGATGTCATTTCTTTTTACCTTTCATGAAGTACCGAGGCACAACAAAAGGCTTAGCAGTTGCCATGCCAACATCAGCTGCTGAAGACACGGCCCATTTGGAATCGTTTACAAGTTGGAAGTCGGATGCATCTGAAAATGTACAGACTACTCCACTGAATCAGAAATTATTGAAAGGAACAGTTCTGACTTTCGTTTAACAAACTCGACCTCAGCTGTAAAATTCAATACTTATGAAACCTCAACAAAAACGAAATCGACCTAAGGGCTTACGCCTCTTGGGACACTTTAAAGGGATGATCAAACATACATGGCCCATACTTTTGTGTTTATTTCTAGTTTCCTTCCGATAGTTCTCTATCCAGGTTTTGCATAGCTGCAAGGCCAGCGATGCATTTGTGTGTTGATGCTTTCCAGTCAAGCCAAGTCTGAGCGGAACGCCACTGAAGTCATAGCTCTCAAAATTGGGGGCGCACTCTATGGATGATGCCTATGGGGAGAAAAAAAACGCACGCCAACCAGTGCGCATTCTGCATTAATTTTGTTGCATTTCATAACAAGAAACGTTCAGGTAGTGTAACCTAAAACAAGGAACAGTGAAAAGAAATTTGTCAGTGGTCAAAAGGTTGCTGAATTTCAGACTTACCCCACATTCTATCACTGTTTCCATGACAACCTTCATAGCTCCCATTGGCTGAGGCACAGTGAAAACTGGTCGACTGGGCTGCGTAATGCGAGAAAATTAAACAAATCTCAAGTTAAACTTCCAATGTGAACAATCTTTTAAAACTGTAAGCAGTATAAACGGATGTTAAGTACTGTAGTTCATTGTTTCCAAATTCAAAAGCCACTATAGTCACACATTTTGACTGTGAAACGTTACTTATCCACCTGGGAAAGTAATAGGACAAATTTTCCAAAGTGTTTTTAAATTTGCCAGTGGTCTTTTCGCACGGAAAGGCCAGGACCTCTATAATTTGAGAAACATGCAACGAGATCAATGCAACATACAGATGTCAATATACTTAAACTGGTTGGTTCAATGAGACCAAATCAAATTCTAAAATCTTACCTTAGAAATACCTGCTTTGTGCCAAGCTATCTTTTCAATTGTATCTCCTAGTCTCTTTACGTGATCGAAATCTAGCAGTGCTATACCAACTGCAACTGGTTTCCTACAGTAAGGATGCAATTTTACAATAACTTTAAATGACATTCATCAGGATTACAAGGAATACTCTAGCTACATTGCTTTAACCGAATATCAATCTGTAGTGTAGTATACACATCATCTTGTCGATAAGGTTTCTTAACTTTTTTTTTTCAATTTCAAGGTTTTATTTTTTAACTCTGAAAAGTTCTTATAAGAAAAAGTATTGGAATGCTATCTTCACAACGATATCAATGGATCATACACATCTTAAAACAGAATCATCTATCTTAAAACCCCGCATTTATATATACGCATATATTACTACATTTTCAGAGTCACGGTTCAGTAATAAATCATGTGGTTTTGTAAGCATTCCTCCTTCAACACTTCAAAATCAAAGAAAGTAATAATGACAATGAATATAAAGTTCCTTTTGGAAAATATAAGGTAGGCTACACAATTCTAACCCACACATGTCTGAATAAGTTTTGACAGAATCTTTGGCTTAAGTTTGAAATATAGTTTCATTTTTTACTGCAAAGACGAAGAATGCTGACTTGGACAAGATATGGGCTTCACGACTGACTTTTGATAGACTTAATATACAGTTGAAATACAAAATTGCTCTTTCTACATTACCTAATAACATTTGTGCAGTCAAAGAATCCACCGATACCAACTTCAACAACAGCGACATCAACCTAAAGTGGAAACTGTACAAATGTAAGAAAATTCTTTGCAACGGCCGCTGGCCAATATTTCAAAAGATGATGCCTTCTTTGAGGCAGAGACTGGCCTGGCGTGAACCATTTGGCCCTCTGTTATTCAACGTTGAGTAGTTTAGGCCTGCTTTTGGAGAGCAAGACAAGTAGTGAAGCCCGTCTATCTGGTCCATATTACTAATTTTGACGGACTCTCAACCAATCAGAAGACCAGATTCGGCCTCACGTGACCCCCATTAACATAAAATGTGGATACACTATATTCAATTTTACAAGGGGGTGTAAGGTAAGTTCGGGGGGGGGGGGGTTAAGGAACGAACCATTTTACTAATGCTTCTGTGTATTACGGTGAGCGAAATCATTTGTACATCTGAACATATTATGGGTACAGGTTCTTTCAATTTTTCCCACTTAATTTAACTGTAATTACGATTGTAAGTAGGCCTGTATTAAAAAGTAACGTACATCTTCCCCAACCCTAACCACTAAGGTGTATGTAAAATCATATTGAAATCAGAGGGCTGATCACTGTCAAGGCGAAAACAAACAACAAAAATAACCAGAGCCAAAGGAATCAAGAATAAATAAAATTAGGAAATACCGAATTATATGTGTACAAAAATTCAGTACAGAGAGAGAAGTCTGCGCGGAAATCCCCCTTCATAGATATACCCAATACCCACGTGAGTTGTTTGTCCTTTCGTTCCATTATAATAGCCTTTTGTACGCGTACGTGACTCCAGCAAAGAGGGGAAGGGAATGATGGGTCGTATGAACAAAAAGTAGCATTTGCTTTTACTAACATTTTTGAAGCATTTACTCGTGTTTTTATGAATAATAATGAAGCAAATGCCTAGAGGAGAAGGTGTATACAAGGAGAAATACAGATCTGAGTTCAAGAGGTAAGTACTGATTGAACAGTTTCAATGCGTTATCAGCAATAATGAGGCCATTGTGGCATCCAAAGACTATGCGAATGCTGTTATCTACAGAGGCCCCCATCCGATCAACAGATTTACATCTATCACCATGATGGACACTATGACGTCATCACCAGCATGCCAGCGTTCCTTAACACAAGTAGGCTGCGTCAGATGTCCAAAAGGTCATTATCACCCAGAAGACCACAGATATCAAAGTTGTCATAAATTCTGCTTCCAGCCCGACTGTGAAGAAGGGGAACTGGTGTATTGCCTAGACTGCAACAGGCATTTCAGAAGCAGCTTGTGCTTCAAAAATCACCTGATGCAAAACACTCGCGCCGCGTCAGAGTGCAAGTCTCACTTCAGATATCGGTATTGCGGTCAGTTTGTCAGCCGAAGACATCTCAGAGGCAAAGACCTCAGATGTGGCGGAAGGTACTGCAACGTGTTCAGAGAGTTCGTTCTTCCCGATCACCTGTGCTATATGCAACTGACAGAGGAAAATAAAGAGAAACCCGACGACTGCAGCCTTACGGCTGACGAATTGGAGGATGGAGAGGCCCATTCTACTGAACATGGTGCCCATGATATTGGAGACGATGGCGACACCAAAAGTTGTATCTTCTTCGATTTCAAATGCGTGCGAGAAATAGCCATTCACAAACCACATCTCTGCATCGCACACAAAGTATATGCCACAAATGCCTAAGCGAGGAACAGTTGAAAACGCATCCACAATATGGACAGCGAGAGCGAGTTTTTGCTGGGCTCAACACAATGCAGGAATTTCAGAGAAGAGAATGCAGGTGACTTTCAGGGGTACAACGCCTATTTAATCTTGCGGTATTGTACAACAATGCTGTCCTATCCGATGTTATTCTTAACGGTGACGAGGGAATCAGCATCACAACACCCGCTACCGATACGAAGTTCATGAACTCAATCAACTTCCTTCCGTTGGCCCTCTCTAAACTTCAAAGTGCTCTCAGCCAGAAGGAAATGGCGAAAGGCTACTCTCCCCATCTGTTTAATACTTGGACCAATCAGAATGCTGTCTTGTCTCACCTGCCCGAAATGAACTACATGTATGACAATGTCGATTCTATGAAGCCAGCAGACAGAAAAACGTTTGTTCAATGGTATCAAGAGCGCCAGAATGACCCCTTTGACTTCCAGAAAGAAACTGTCAAATACTGCCGTTCTGACGTCCATGCACATTCTTCATAATGTTGTCTAAGCTTCAGATCTCTTTTCATGGACATGACTTCTGACGATTCGGGCCCTGGAATAGACCCGTTTCATCACTGTATTACGATTGCGTCTACCTGTAATTTGGTGTACGCACTAAGTATTTGGCTCTAGACACGTTTGCTATCATTCATCCTCGAGGATATCCTTCTAACGACCGTCAGTCAGTCAAGGCACTCCAGTGGCTCAAATGGACGGCCCACAAGACTGGCCACTACATCAAACAGGTGGCCAACGGCGGCGACAACAGATCGGTAGGTACACGGCCGACGGCTACTACGAGTCGAACAGAATGAAAACCATGTTGGAGTTTCACAGTTGTCTCCATCATGGTGATACTTGCCTGGCTCGGGATACCAAACATCCCTGAACAGACTCGCCATGGAGGAAATATACCAACAAAACACAGACAAACGCCAATACATCACGAGGTGTGGATGCAACCACATCGTGAAATGGGAGTGTGAGTTCGACGCTGAGCTTAAGCAAAACCCCGACATGCAGGTGTTCGTTTCCTCATTGGAGACTGTAACGCCGCTCGTGCCTCGAGATGCTTTCTCCTGAGGTAAATGCTACTCGATTGCATTAGGTAGCAGGGCCCGGTGAGAAGACCAAGCACGTTGACTTCACTTCCTTGTATCCGTACGTCAGCAAGTACGGACAGTACCCCGTCAGCCATCCCAGCATCATTACCGAAACCTTTGGCGATGTCAGCGAATACGAGGGTCTCATTAAGTGCAAGGTACTTCCACCGAGAGGCTTGTATCACCCTGTTATTCCGAACAAAGCATCTGGTGGTTTGATGTTTCCCTTATGTGCAAAGTGTGCCGAAACCCTACAACAGTCTCCCTCTCAACACAGCGCTCCCTGATTGGCACGTGGGTTACACTGGAGCTGCCGAAGGCATTGGGAAAAGGGTACAAGCTCTTACACATCTATGAAGTCTAGCACTTTGACGAAGTGGCCTGTCTACGACCCAGACACGAGGGAGGGTGGTCTCTTAGCCGACTACCTTAATGCTTTCCTCGAAATGAAACAGGAAGCAAGCAATTGGCCTTCATGTTGTCAGACAGCCCAGCAAACTCACCAACATTAGGCGATACTTGGAAAAAGAAGGGATTCAGCTTGAATGGGACAAGATCAACAAGAACCTGGGACTGAGAACCACAGCCAAGCTGATGCTTAAAAAGAACTGTGGGAACATCCTATAATGTTTGTGTTGTTTTGTAATCGTTTTGAAGTCATGAATACGTAGGGCCTACACAAATTGTTTTCTCTTCATCTCTTTTTAGTTTTGGGGGAAAGTGTGGACAGCAACCCAACATGACGAAGACTTCGTACTTGAAGGACCCAGCCGAACACTTCGACATGATGACGCGCGATGACATCGACGTTCAGAGCACTAATTTTGTCAACGACCGTGAGATAGTTGAGGTGCAATGGCAACACACAGAGGAGTTTGTGGAACAGTCTGGAAGGACCAATGTGATCCTGGCCGCATATACAATATGCCAAGCTCGACCTAAATTGTACGAACTCTTAGGTGGACTTAATCGTAGGGTTCTCCACTAAGATACCGAGTCTGATTTATGTCAGCCGGAAGGGTGAATGGGAGCCCAAGATTGCCGATTTTCTGGGAGAGATGACCAGTGAGTTAGAATCTGACAACTACATTGTTTCGTTTGTGTCGGGTGGACCAAAGAATTGTGCTTTTAAGTTATCAAAACCAGACAAAGGCGGTTTCCTGACTCACTGCAAGGTCCGAGGTATTACTCTGAATTATAGGAACCAGTCTCTTGTTGATTTTGACGCTATACGACTCAAATGGTGCGCAGAGAGAGTCCAGGTAAATTGCATGTGACGGATCCGTACAAACTATCGAGAAATAGGAAAACCATGAATATTGAGACCAAAGAGGAAAAGAAATTTTATGAAGTGGTCTACACCAAACGAGTGCCTCTGGAGAATTATGACACCGTTTCTTATGGATACTGAACTAGACCATGTTGTTGTCAGGATTCGAAGTGACTCCAATGTAAACGATGCTCACCCTTTTCTCACGTTCATATTATATAGTCTATGGATTTGCCAGTTTCACGCAGACGTCAGGCTGTTTTGTCACTGGATGTTGAGTCTAGTATATGTATTCAGCACGTATAATCTTATTTTCATTTGTTAGGTACAATTTAATTAGTAAAATTCGCTGGGGGCACAGCGAGTGTGTCTAAAACACTGCATTGCGTGCTTGAAGCGCATTTCAAACCAGATCGCATAGCTGTTCATGTGTTGCCGCCACACACAGTGTTCAACAGTACAATACGTGCAATTCATAGATCCGGTAAACATTTTAATTGCATTTTGTTCCGGACCGTAATCCCTGAGCCCCTTTTTAAGAAAAAGAGACAAATGATGAAAGTTACATGATTGTATTGTGTTTACTCAAGCGGGAATACACCACTCTCATTGTGTTTATACTATGTATAAGCGACCAAAGTTTGCCAAAAAATTCTGTCGTTTGGTTTTCAACTGACTTCCCTTCCACTCCTCGTTGGAGTTGTGTACGCGGACAAAGGCTATTTTAAAGGCACGCAAGGACTCATGCAGGTATTATCTATAAAGTGGATTTCCGCGCAGACTTCCTTTCTCTGTACTGAAGTTTTGTACACATAGTTCCGCATTTCCTAATTTTATTTATGAATTATTTTCTTGATTCTTTTGGCTCTGGTTATTTTTGCTGTTTGTTGTCGCCTTGACAGTGATCAACCCATTAATTTCAATATGATTTTACATACACCTTAGAGTTTAGGGTTGGGGAAGATGTACTTTATTTATGAATACAGGCCTACGTACAATCGTAAATACAATTGATATGTTCTTTCTGTACAGATGGTTCCGCTCACCGTAAAACACAGAAACATACATAAAAATTGTACGTTTCTTGATACCCACCAAAATTACCTTACACCCCCGTGTAAAATGGAATATAGTGTATCCACATTTTTTGTTAGTGAGGATCACGCAGGGCCAAATCCGGCCTTCTGATAGGTCGAGAGCCCGTCAAAATTACGTAATATCGACTGGATAGACGGGCTTCACCATTCGTACATGAAGAAATTGAGCAGGGTCGGTCCTGCCAGGTGATGGCCCGATTTAATTCGTACCTGTATTTATGAAGTGTTTTCCCCATTAACCTTAACTCCCTACAGGGTAAATGTAAAGCCATATAAAAAATTGGAGGATTCAGAACTGTTAGGGCCATCGTCTGGTCATCCTGCATACTTAGAATCACACGTACGCCTACGTAGACAATCGGTCAAGATGCAGAGTCGAGAACGTTATTACCCCAAGCCCTCATTACATTAGGGACTTCATGCCCCCTCAAAGTTGAAGAACAATAACTGTATAACTAGATCCTGGGCAGCGAGAGACTTAACTTTGAAAACCTGGCAAAGTTACCCGCAGAGCCGCAGAGGTTTAAAACATATTCGCTGGCCACAAAACTCCGTTTATCCTCTCCAAACATTATGTAACATTCCCCAAATACCAGAGAAAACTGCAAGACCTAGATCTTTCAGCTTCAACCCCTCTCAACATGACAAAGTTGGTTTGCAGAACTCAGTGTACCTTTTCCTCGAGGAAAACATGAAAGGCTAGGACGGTGAGAAACCAGAAGTAAGCCGGCATCTCAGCACCGTGGGATGCCTTAGTCTCCTCCAAGCGGTCAAAGATGGTGGTGAAGTACTCGGTGAAGGCCTCCTTGGGCAAAGGTTTGCCATTGATACGGAATCGTTCCCGAACCTCCACCAGGTGAGGTGAACTGTACATAAAGCAATCTTTCTCAACATTACCTCTATCCAAACTCACAAATCAGCTGGCTTAATATGTTTGCACAACTCAGGCTCCAACATAGGGTAACTAGCACAATAAATGAACGCGACGTTCCATGTAGAACTGTCTTTAGAATCAGCATAGAATTATCTCCCACGCAGAAAACCTCTAGGGTGTCTTTAAATCTACCTTTTAAGTTTTCAAAAACACCAACATATACAAAATGTAAGAAAAGTGCCTCTGATACCTGAAGAAGCCCGTCTTGAAGCCGCTAGCCCTCAGCATGCTCTCGCAGAGAGCGCAAACTGACCCCTTCCCCTTAGTACCACTAACATGGATAATGGACAGGTCATCCAGCTGCTCAACCTTTCAGAGAAAAAGAAAAATGTCTTATTCGAAACCAATTGACAATGTAGCTTCCTGACAATAAAACATTTACAGTAGAGAAAGTTTGCATTTCCAATGGTGTAACAACAAAATTCCGATTAATTACTGTGTGCGGGGTTTCATTAATGTTATCCACGCGTCCACACATTAGCCCATTGCGCGACAGACCCATCCATCATACCTTCATACCAGCCCTTTGGATAAATTCCTCCATCTTTTTGGCGTTTCCTTCAATCGTTTCATTATTTCTGGCCTTTGCTAAGGCGGATGGATTGCTCTGTAGGCTGTTCAATTTCTTCACTGCTTCCTATAAAAAAACAAGACATAAAAAATTACGATAAAATGTTGAAATGCCTTACTTGCGTTTCAGCTAAAGAAAAATATGGTAATTTGTTTGCAATGAGAGAAGTTCGTTGTTCCAAAAGCAAAATCAGAACAGTAAAGTTAGAATGTACTCCGGAGAAAGGTCTATGTACATGTACTCAACTTTAAACTTTCCTGCTCTTGCGAAACACTAAGACTCTTTAATTTGTTTTCGCTTCAAACAACCACACTGCATCATTAGATTCATTTTCCAACGTGGCTGACTTGGGCTTTTTTCTAACCTATAGGCCTACACATAAGTTTATACTTTTGCTTGGGAAATTTAGTTGTGGTTAAAACCCATCACGTAGTACATTACTTCTGTTTGGCAATAAAAGTATACACGCTAAACGGATGAGGTCGACCAAAAGCATACATGTAATGTCCTTCATTTTCCTAAGTTCAGCTCTGGATCAATTTGTTTCGGTCTCCATGTACAGGTAGGCCCTAATAGATTTTTTTTTAACGTACGCGTGTTGGGCGATAAAAGTAAATTCCTTTTGACCCATGTAAGTTACGCCCTAGCTGAAGGTAAAAAAGGCTCATGGTTATAGCCAACATTGCTTGAGTCTGTTTGCTGTTATCACAGTAAACCGCTGACTTGTTAAAGGAGACGCAGTCAGTACGGTGGTACCCACAGATATGGTGACATCACACTCACACACGCATCCTGAACTTCCGCGTGCGCATCTTGGCCAGCCACAGCAAATTATTGTTGAAAGAGAACCTCACAGGCGCGAACCCGTACATGGCTACGAGCCAACAGGATGGCCCCTCATAGTAGACCCTACTGGCATCTAATGGACCAATCCAATATAAAGCCCCGCCCACTGCGCACGCGGGCGCTATAGCTAGTGCTCTTTTCCAAAGCCACACTATGGGTGCGTTCGATTAGCTTCCCTAAATACACCAGTGTTTCAATGCAAGGGAAGCCTCAAAATGAGGCTAATCAAACGCTTCAGTCTATTCGCCAAGGCATTCTGGGAAAAAAAGTCAAGTCCCCGCGACGTTCCATCATGCTCATTCTCGAACAGTCCATCCGTGATGTCATTACACTCGCGCAGCCTCCAGAGACCCGCTCGCCAGCCGGGGTAGTGGCAGCTGACACCAGAGCACGAACGAAGATCACGTGATGGCTAAACGAACGCTCTCGTGTAAGTTTGATCTATACGTGTAAGCTAATCGAACGCACCCAGTATGTGTTCCAGCCGCGCGTATCATACGCGCGTGCACGCATGTTGGATTTTTTTCACACAGTCATGATGGACAAGTACCAGAGTGTGACGTCACTGTGAACCAGAAAGTGCAGTGCAAACGAATGGAGTACGCGCGCGTTTTGGTTCACGCACTAATGCCTTTTACACACTAATTGTGCGCGTGACGTATTCACTTCGGTACTCTATGGGACAGGGCTCAATGGATCGGTCTTTTCTGGTCGCTGAATACGGGCGATTCACAATAGTGCGCCTCCAAGAGTTTTCGATGCGTTGGCCTATCACAACGTGCGAAATCGGTCGACCCTTCCAAACGAGCATTCGGTTGTGATTGATGTTTCAAATTCTTGGAGGCGCACTATTGTGAAACGCCCATTAGTCTATCCCACAGATATATAAACACATAGACCACCAGTCTTGCGCGTAAAACCGTGACTTCAAAAAAGCCTGGGCAAGCAATGGGCGAAACGAAGAATGTCAGCGCGTTCAATGAGAATTGCGAGTGACGCGCTGGGAATGCATGTTGTTTCCCGTTTAGGCTCTAAAAACACGCTCCCTTTTGTACTCTTGTACTGCTATCTCTTCAGTTAAAATGCTGTAACCGCACTTTTTCAAATCTGCATGGGCCAGATTAAGTAAACAGGATTTTTTCATTAATATAAAAATGGCTTCAGAATTTTTTGGCTTGAATTCTTCATCTGTGTGTAAATTCCCTATACTGAGGGGTGAATTTGCCAAAGCTTTTTGATTTAGTCGGGTGCCGTCTCGGATACGGTACCCCCGTTGTTTTGAATAGGAGCTGCCCGTTTACGTGTTTATACATGTTCTGTATGTCTGTGATCTATACAAACGGCCAGCTCCTCGGCCGGTCAGATCTCGAGCCTACAGCATATTCATTATCATCCATAATTCTATACATTAAGACATCAATATCGTAGTTTTAGATTACACAAGTGCCGCGGCAGTAAGTGTGGAACCGTGAAGAACAGAGCACATAAAGAGCATTCAAAGCTGACAGAAACTGGGTCCAACCATGGAGGAAGAAACCCTTAAGAAATTTCGTCAGATTTCTTGGTTCGGCAGGTCGAGTCTGCCGCGGCTTCCTAGTAGTAGTTCAGATATATACGGGCGCGGGGAAGCGGGGGATCATTCGCAGGTTGGACTGAAAAGCAATCACCGTGTCCTTATTGACTTCTCAATTTGCTTGCTATGTGCCCGGGTTTATTGGTGCCCATGCGTGCTCATCACAGATCGACGAGACCTAATAAATATCTACAAATAAACATCAATCATCAATAATGTACGAAGCATGATCACACCCCCAACATGCACTTGTGCGCAGTTTGAACACATTAAAGTAATATAAATACAACACAGTTAAAAAAAAGAAAGCCTTGTTAGATGTAAGCTTACACTGCATTCCCACAAAGGGCAAACCTGCCTTTAAAAATAACAGGATCTGTGTGCCCTGTCTCTATGGATAAAAAAATAATTGCAGGAGGGAGTGATCGCGTTGACGTGTAGGCCTATACGCGTACACAAATCCACCGTGGCTTTTCACGTTCTGCATACCTGCAACGGTCCATACACTCTTCATGGCCGGCCACGCCATGCCGGCCTAAATTATGCCGGCCACTCTAGCTCTGCACGCATCGCATACGCGCTAGTCTATAAGGCCTACGGTTTTATTGGCCAACCTTGTAATTTCCCTCGACACTCTTCCTTAGCTCACTCTGTACACCAAACGCCCTGGTCCTGGGAGGAGTACCGGAAAGACGATTGCAGCCAACTCCATCTTCCATTGTGATGCCACGGACAAATTGCCACCGATTTTGGAAAAGCTCAACCCAGTGTCGCATACTTCGGCGGGTTCACAGTTACAGTGCCGTCGGGTTCACCGATTCAGCGTACACATACACATAGGTCAGAAGCCTTTATTTGTGCGTTTGTTTATTGTTCGCCTGTCCATCAACTGCATCAGGACTTCCTTGCCTAGCTCCATGGTTGCAGGTAATGGCCCGATCGCCCCCGAACGACATGTGAGCTCAGGTGCTGGGCACAGTGTTTGGCTATTGCAGGTACATGTGACGCAGCAGGCGCTGTAGACGGTGGCTATGACCTCACGGGCAGAGCTCTCTGTGAGAGAGGGCCGTTCAGATGACGCGTAGCACGAAAAGCACAAGGCCCCCAGGGGTGCAGTATCTGTACCTAGGCATTTCTTTTTAATGACCGTTCAAATAACCCGCAAACGCGTTTAATTCCTATCCCAAGCTGAAAAAGGGCAACAAAGGGGGGGGGGCTTGCTCTGAGAAAGTCTGAGTGGCCAGCCAAAGGCGGGTTTAAGTTGATCGCCCCGTATGATCTCGTATCACCCCAAACTATTTTTATGCAAACTATTCCTTAGTGTGGTAACTTTGGGCACTGAAATACAGTGGCGTATTGAACGGGCAAGAGGGGACACCCACCATAGAAAATTCAATTTCTGGTGATTGGTCAGTCTCAACTCTCAACTGTAAACTGGTTCCCCTCAAGAAAATGGGGCCTTAAGAGTGCCGCTCTGAAAGACACGTGTCACCCACCCAGTTTCACTGCAAAAATAGCTGTAACAATTACAAGGTTTCTCCCCAAAACGATGCCGTGCTTTCGCTCATGAATCTGAACAAACATTAGCATAAAACCCAGATGAGACTGAAATGCTAATAAATGAAAATTTAAATTGATGAAATTATACACAATTGGTGAATTTATTAAAAGGACATCTTTAAAATGACACAGCTCCAATGGACTCTTTTGAAGAACTGCTCACAAAAAGGGACGACTCCTATTCAAAAGAGGGGGGGGGACAATGGTACACACAAAGAGCTGGCAACAAGCCTTTTCAGAAAGCAGAGGTAGCAGTCTAGCTTGTACTATCCTTGCTTCAATCCAGGGGCGGATCCATGAATTATCCGGGAGGGCGTCGGTCGCAGTCTATTTACCCTAACACTCCCAACTCCTTCAATTTCAATACGATTTTATATACACCCTAGGGGGTTAGGGTTAATGTCTCATTTTGCGGACAAGCCGAAAGGACGATAAAACCTTATGGTTTTTATCTTGTTTTAAACCTACCTTGGTTATTTAGATACAGGTGTATATTTTAAATCTTTTCGTCGGGGAGGGGGTTACCCCGGATCTAAACCTGAATTCCTATCTAGAATTCGTCTTCCACTGGAAGTGAAGGTTGATGAGAATGGAGGATGAAAAATCCAAGAAAACATCCGGGCAAGATGGTTGCAGCGACTGCAGTGGCATATTGGACCTTTTTATTTTAGTGTTTTATCCCGGTCAACGAAACACAATCAAGTCCCTCGTAATGGCTAAAATTACGTCACTCTTGTACATGCACTTGGTTGGAAAAAGTGCACAAAAGTAGCGACTTTCGGATGATTAAACCTAGCACAGAAAAGCTTGTCCTAAAATCCAGAAAATTACCTTGCGACCCTCTTTAATTGTTGGGTCTAGACTCCCCTTTTTTTCAAGCGAACAGTTTTTGGTCATAACTTGCAGTTACTCAGGTTTCTGAGCCACTGTTTCTGTGTACTTTGAAATTCCCTGAAATAACACTTGACCATGGCCCAAAAGGAGAGTGACAACCCCAGTTAATTCGGGAAGACTAATTGGTTAAACAACATCAAACAAGGGATTGCTTACCTTTTCAAATTTTATTCCATAATGACCAAAATATTCAATGAAATCCAAGCACAATAAATTGAAAGTGTAAAATCTGAATCAAGACATTTGATTCCCTCCTACATATATACACTTCTGAAGTTTTGCAGCACTTTACAAACAATGTACACACAACTGCAATAACTTGCATAATCCCTCATGAATCCCTCGTACACAAACATATATATTTACATCACTTTGCCTTTACAAATTATTACAAATGAGTTGTATGATATTCACAGAATTGGTAAACTTTATGCTGTCATTTTATAAGAAGCACAATGCTACGGGGACACCTAACATTCATACAATGCTTATGTCCATATCTTCCACGTGCAGGGCACGCGTAGCATTGTAGCTTCAAACTACACGGACATGTGCCCTGCACATGCAGCTGTGCCATTCTTCAAGGGTGTGAATGGCCACTTAAAATTAAAGCTGAAACAGCTACTTTTGTACAGACCAGACTGGCCCTGGGAATGGTGAACTTTGACAGATTATTTGTGCAACTTTAAATTCTTCATTTATGAATGTAAACAATTTGTCTTCCTCTTGGGTTAAATGTATTCAAAAGAACAAATTTTCACTTGCAAATTAGCCAAGCTCCCCTAGGACAAATCTGTTGCTTTGAGGGCATTTAGTCATGACACCATTCAGTCACTGTGTTCTGTTCAAATTATGGACCAAACATTTGCTCCCTGAAACCATTTCCAGGAAAGGTTGCTAGCCATATGCTCACATAAAAGTCAATCTCCGAAGAAAAGAAAATACATAGAATGGGAAAAAAAATATAATTCCAGGGGCTGTTATGTGTGAGTTCAAAAATCAATGGAACATTGTGGCTTTCTCCAAGCGATGACATCACAGCTTTACTCATGAATATGGAAATCCACATTGGCATATAAACCGAACAGGCACCAAAACACCTTTCCAAATGGCAAACACAAGATGGGAGGCACAGTTAATTGAAACTGAGGTTAATTTTCAAGGGTTGTAGCAAAACAGATTGCACCGTATACCCCGTCTAAAATGCTATGCAAACCAGATGAGACTTAAATACTGGAGGAAGCAATAATGTCTCTGTTTGCATTTCTGTTTTGAATTGTTAAGGACCTGAAAAGGGAAGTAGGCTTTGAACAAGATCGTAAGAAGACTAGTTTCCTTTGTGTCTTCCTAAACCGTGTAGCACCAGTGTTTCTTGTTAATATCAACCTCATCCACATATATAAAGTACAGAACTTCAGATTCACATTGAAGGCTGTCTTCAACACACATTGCTTTAGACCCTCTAAACATTTTTATAATGCAGTAATAACCCTTTTGTAAGTTAAATGTGAATAGAATCTGGTACACTAAGTTCTTTAAATACACGTGAGCATAATCTGAATTCTCCATACTAAAAACATTGTTGCTATACCTCATGATTCAGGGCAAGCTTTTGCTTCGTTACATAAGAGACGCCTTGCAACAATACACTGTTCTCATAAGAAGGGAACGAAGGAACCAGTCAATTCCAGAGATGGTGGTCGCTATGCAAACGCTTGCCCCAAGTCATGAGGTATAGCAATCGTGTCTTTAGTCTGGGGAATTCAAATACATGTAGCTATGTTTATGTGCAATCACACTCAGTGTACCAAATTATGTTCAAATTTAACTCGCAAATGGCTTATTTAGAATTGTTAATTTGTATAAGTGTCAACTCATTTGAAATGAAATCACGAGGTCAGATTTAATTCTATATTTCAATACTGTCCTTGTTTGGTTGTGGTTGAAGGTACAAATGCAAGAAGGGGGCCAAGTTCTTCTTCAAGCCAGCCAGCTTTAAGAAAAAATGAATAACCCACTAAATGAAAATACAGCATGACATACAGATAAATTAGGCTCTAGGACTGGCACCATTTTTGTATGTTTGTTATTTTTTCAAATAAGAAATGTATGTTCTGACACACTGTCTGCAGGATTTTCCAGGTTGGGTCAGTGGGTTGGAAAACAAGAAAAAAGAACTGCTTTTGTTAGGCCTTGAATTGAACAAACATGCTTGTGAAAAGCCAAAACAATCTTCCCAAGAATTTTGTTTTTTTTCTGTCTAGAAGGGCTACGACAGGGGCTGGCAATTTTGTTTAAACCCAGCACCCCCCCCCGTCTCAGCTGTCAAGTCAACAATCCTTTTGAAACTCAGCATGCCTGTAAAGGGGGGCACTGAATCTGAAGAAAATTTGTTCAAAGGAAAGGAGGTGTACGTCGAGCTGTAATTAGCATACATACATACATGAAACTCTAGCAGTTCATTCGGAATGAGATGAAGTACTGACTGATTTACAAATCCAATGTTACCCATATGAAAATGATGAAATTATTTCTCAACTGATACAACTGTCACAGCACAACGGGGCATTTAAATAGTATTTTTCCTTTCAAACACAAGATTGCCATAAGCCATTGTTACACAGTAATTACATAATCACACTGAAATGGCAAATCTCATTTTGTTTGATTTAATGTTTGGCACTTCAAAGAAGGTTTTCTCATTCAAAGTGAAAATACATTGATTAACAACTGTTTGCAAATGACTGGAATACGATTGTAGCACCGAAACAGAAATAAAAATATCACTCTGATGAGTAATACTGTGCTTCAAAACAGCTACAGCAGCCATATCTGGAGAGCTTATCACCATATGAAAGGTGTCTCTAGACTGAATGTACATACCTGCACTGATCTAAAAGTGACTAGCTCCCTCGTCTGTTTACTAGGTCAGGATCTAAAACTGAGATCACCCCTCCCACTAAATGGAGGCTCCCAGTAATCAATACCTGGACGTGTGGCTTGTGGGCTGCCAATGTGGCATAGTTCGTGGTTCCCACTCGGCAGTGTTCTTGGTCCGCCCATGTCGACGCCCAGCTAAGAGCATCTGCAATGCTGGGCAGCACCGTCGTTACTGCCTGTGTGACGTCTGCTGAGTCTGTGCGTAACTGCGTCTGTTGCTGCACAACAGCTGCTTTGGTGGTGTCAACGGTGCTGGCTTCATGGGTGGACGTCTCACGATTCCTGTACAGACGGCTGTGCCAGTCTACCGACGGATACCGCGCTACATCCTGAATGGTCAACATGAGATCCGCTTGGGCCTCTTCATCCAGCAGATTTTCAAAGGCGATAAGATTGCGTTGGCAGCGAGCCAACTGCTTGTCCTTGGTGGTGGAGCAGGAGGTCTGATCTGAGGGTTTAATCAAACAGTTCCGCTTCAAGCAAATCCGATTCCCTTCAGCTTTACTGCAAAGACCATCAAGTTGCTACTGTATATGTACTTCACTGCACTTTTCACAGACATCAATCTACAGTCTGCAATCAAACTACATTTCTGATGCCAATGACAAGATTGGCTTATCAGTTTTGAGTGGGGCGCCCAAAATGGGGACTTTTTCAAAAAATGATCGCCCTAAAAATGTAATATATCTTTGGTGAGTCCCCCCATTATTTGGTTAACTTGAAAAGGAAATAAGAAACTGTTCAAATGGTACCTTCCAATAAATGAGTTTTGTAATTGTAGTTCGCCTGTGATTTGAATAAATCAAAAGAACAATACTACGCTCTACAATACATGTATATTTATACGGATAAGGTCACCACTGCTTGTTAAAGCAAAGAGTGAACCAAAATATTATAGAATTAAAAATACTGGAGATTCCATGGAAGAAAACAACTACTGTGACTGGGAACAAAACTCCGGAACAAGTTATAAACAACACGTGAAAACAAAAACGTGATAAAGGGTACCATCCCTCAGTTACAGGCATGCAACTTGGACTTTGACAAAAACGGGGAAATTGCCTTCCTTCAAGACTTTGTACAGCATTTTTTTCAAGTTTCAACGGCATGAGTGCAAAGTGAAAAACAAGGAAATCAGCTGATCCAAGGAAAAGTTGCATGCCTGCCTTCACAACACACATGTACATGTATGTGTGCATGACCATAAAAGTACATGTACATTACGAGGAAAGCAAACGTTTTATGCTTTGTTGATTGGGAATGATAACAATTATGGTTGAGAATTACTGGTAAGTCCCCTGGTCCAGGGTAGTATTAAGAAAACAGTGGGAAAACAGCCAGGAAAATGCTCTGAGTGCATGACAATGAGCTCTTGTGGAAGAAACTGCTGTACAACATACATGTGGAGGACACTGATGGCTCCGTGTACATAGGCCAATAAAGGATAAGTTATTACATGTACATGGAAGTGATCACTGCATGTGAGAAAAACAAAAAAATTTCATCTGAATGTGTACAAACCAGGGGCATATTTGCATGACAGAAACACATCCAAGCCACGGCCCTTGGTTGCAATGATGCTTTCATATTTTATACAACTACGTGAGCAGCTGTACTGAATGTGTATATCTGTATGCACATTCTGATTATTAAGTTGATTGCGTATATGTACATGTTGCTTTGTAATGAGACAAAAATGTTATGTTTGTACCAGCAGTATGATGGTATGACAATCAGCTTTTCAAAAAGAGAAAATGTGAGCCCCAGCCCTCAAAGATCTTCCTAAATCTATCAAGAACAATTGGCAGATACAGGTCAGAGATAGGTAGAGCAAAGCCTTTATTACATGACTGGGGCTTAATGTCTCTCGGAAAATCTGACGAGTCCTCGGTTTACAACACAGTTGAGGGTTGTACAGGATTTGAAAATAGTCGCGGTAGCATTTTGTGATGCAAATCAAACACGTATGTGCTTATTAGCATGCCCTCTGTACAAAACTAAAATGAGCTTTAAAAAAAAAAGACTAAGGAGATAAGTCACCTGAAGTCTTGACAACCATTCCCATAGCAACCCCCGGGTCCTGTCTTGCTTCACCTGTTACAGCATGATGCATCAAAACAGTTTTTAACACGTGGAGTATACCCCCCAGAATTGTTTCTATTCATAATGAATGTCACCTGTTGCATTGGCAAGTAAATGCCTTTATCATCACATTTAAGTGTCTGAATAGTTCAGAAAAGAAGCCACTTACACTAAAAAAAACTACCTTTTCTTAAAATAATGTTTGTGATATGTTTTTTAAAAGTATTAAGTAGAATAAGTAATGGTGCAACCACCTTTGCATCCATGACGTACAAAGGAAAAACAGCTACCCAAAGTAGGTTGTGCATTCACAAAGTTTGTAATACAAAAAAATGGGTAAATGTTTGAAACAAAAATTCAAATGAACCAGGAGGAATGCAATGAACAATAAATCAGAGAAAAAGAATCTATAGTTACAAAATGTATAAACACTGCAAAGCAGATCTTGACAAAAAAAGGTGCAAACAAAACATCACTCCGATGAGTGAAGTGCATGTACATACCTGCAGAGTTTCCTGAGGCTGTGTTTCCAGTGATATTTGGGCAAAAGGCAGCACCGTCAAATTGGCAGCCCTTTGTGAAATAAAGGGAGAACATCTTCTTGGCATGATATCTTACAGGTATCTTACAGGCATCCCTTTCCTGCTTAACACTTTGAGTCTAAATTCGCTGTTATGCCTTATGTTCATGACTCTCACCTGCACAAAAGATGGGGTGAGCCTCCCTTTTTTGCAGACCCACTCACAGCAAAGGATTAGGAATCTACTTGTATCTACCATCAACTTCGGATCTAACTATGTTTTTAAGGCCCCATCAACAGCGTGTTTCTGGTTCTAATCTTTCCCCGGCAAGCCACTGTTTCTTCCAGGTTTTACATGCAGGGAATGCACAGTGCTTCTACAACTGTGACTGTGAACAGAAAAATCCATTTTAAGTTCTACTGATATCTTCAAAATCCAAACTGAAACAAAACCAAGAAAAGAGAATAACAAATACATACTACAAGTGGCCTGAGTAAACTGTACTCATCACGATCTCCTGTGGAGTTAAAGATTAAGATGCGTTTGATTGGCCGGTCTAATATCCAGCCCTCTTCCTCGGCTGCTGTCATGAACCAGTTCTGACAAGCTTGGATGCTCCTTGGAGTGTGGGCGCCGTCAATGTAAAATGTCATATTCTCACGCTTCACTGTCTGATTACGACCTGGCCAGTAACACTCTTCCAAGCCTGGAACAAATATGTTTAAAAACTAGATTCATCCAAATTGGGTCATTGTAGGATGGAATCTTCCCAATACAGCATATTCCAGTACTAACCGTTAGAAAATGTTGACAAGTGCCATCAAGAGAGTTTGTCAGTTAATTGTTGATGCATCTCCCACTAATTCATTATGATCACAGAACTGCATAATCTTGATTCTCTGCTATACAATGTGATACTGTGTGGGGCAATGGCAAGCAACCAACGACTTCTTCACGGCAGCAAAGTATTATCCTGAAGGCAGGAGACTTTTATCCTGAGGGCCACTTGACACACACACAATGCCATTATACCCTACATCATGTGGACTTCTTTTGTGCAGAGGTCCACGCTATGTATACCATGACTGCGCACCATTGTTTTACATAATTATGAAGTGTGGACATTCTTTTGTTCTCCTGGGGTTAAGGTAAATGATCCCTTTTCTCCCACTAGGATAACTCCTCGGAGCTAGATTTTTGATGATGATTTCCTGGACTGTTCCTCTTCATTTTGCCACAGATAACCTTGACCCCAAAATGCCTCTGAAACTGTTTTTCAGAGAAGGAAGAACATTGTGTGAACATATGCAAGTGCACACAATGCCATTGTACCCAGCATTATGTGGACTTCTTTTGTGCAGAGGTCCACACTACGTATGACACGCTTGTACAAAATACCAGTTCTGCTTTGTGGGATCATGAAACTATCCTTACAGCACATCTGCAAAATCAAGGTGAGTTTTGCTGCAAAGATTCAGCAAAATCAGATTTATAGTGAGCTTCCTATGCATTCCCAGTGAACATGTGTAAATGAAATAAAGCATGTATTATAATCAGGAGACCAGATATTGTAATGGGAATACATTCTGTGTAAGTGAACAGCTTTACACGAGTATGTTTAAAACTACATCAACATGTAGATAGGAACCTGGGAATGATAATGCACCAGGCCCAAGACTTTAGCACCAGTAGATCCTAGCCGGTTTTAAACATACTGGTACTGTACTTGCTGCTCCCTCATATTTTTAGTTCTATTCACAAACATCCTTTCATGAAAAATGTATTAGGGGAACATTCAAGCCATATCTATGGTATGAGGTGTGCTTTGCGCACACTGTATGATGCGGCACAGAATGCAATGATGCCAGAATAGAGTAAACATGACTGCATGGTATATGAAATTGTTGGTTGCATTGTGCATGGATAGCAATGAGCCAGTTCAGTATTTTAGAAAGGGAAGGTTTTTTAGGAACAAAGCAAGTGCTTCAGTCAGCCAATGTTATGTATTGTCATTGTTATGTATTGTCCCTATCGAGTTTAGAGTCCATGCAATATGGCACAAAACTTAATATGTAGTACCTGGAATGTGCTTAAAACAGGCAGCTGCTGAGCACACAATTGTATGTCAAATGGAGGCTGAGTGAATTTCATGAAGACCCTAAACCATGTAAACACTAAGGAAAGATACGCTTGCCTCGGAGGAAAAAGTTGCTTAATGTCGTGACAAAACTACGGAAATCTCAGATGCACACACAACCATAAGCAAAACCATACCAAGCACTACCCTGACATACAATGTGTAGCACCCACAGTTAACAAAATTTACTGCTCTAGTAAACACAACGTTTCTGCTAACTGTTGAGCGGCGCCATGAAACCACCCACGTGGCATGCTCTCCGTCAACAGGAAAAGGGAAACACCCTAAGATATTTGTGATTTTGCTTTAATTCAACACAGGTCATTTCTAGTATTTTCCTCATTTACAAAACACCTCCTGCCAACACTTCCAACAATTCGTCCGTGTTTTCATGAAGTGACAAAAGCCTGAAAAATCAACAATTTTTCAATCTGGAATTTTCCCCATCATTTAGCTTTGATCCAAAGAACAAATATGCAGTTGCAAAAAAAAAATTTGTTTACTCTCCTCGTAACTGTGAACAAACAACAACCATCGTTAGCAGGACAAACTTAGAGACTATGTACACAATCCCTGCATAAGTATGGGTGTGTACACAAGTGAGAACTAGATGTTGTGTATGAACACCTGCATGCATGTTGAAATGTAACATAATGTAACATTATTTTCAAGCGCATATTCTTTCATGAGGTGACAAAAAGTGTGTATAATGCAATAGAAAAAAAATCTCCAAGTTTTCCGGTTTTCATGAAGTGAAAAAACCTTTTATTAATGAATAACTGTTTAACTAAAACAATATACCTGCAACTACTGTAAGTATGGATTGGTATTTTCCAAATCTTACATTTCATGACTGTAAAACATTCCTTGATCTGCAACATAAAAGCGATCAAAAATGAAATGGCTGGTATTTTCAAACACATTTATCTCGGAATGTCTGTTTGGCAAGATTTTGACGTTCTTGTTGTGTTGTGAAAACACAAACATCTCAAGAGCTTGAATCGTGTTGTTACTTTCGATGCCATTTCTTACCTTTCATGAAATATGGAGGCACAACAAAAGGCTTGGCAGTCGCCATGCCAACATCAGCTGCTGCAGATACAGTTGAGTTGGAATCAAGTACGAGTTGGAATGTATCACTGCGTGGAACTTCAGATCCATCTAGAGGTAGCATCAATTGAGCAAGAAATTTTTTTAAAGGTACTTAACTGTAGCCCAGCGACATTACACAATCTAACGACACTGATATTACAGTGCATGCGTCAGGATTCATATCTTGCATTTGGGTTCTTAAAATTACGGCAGGTGTTAACACAGGCAGTGACTGGAATTATTCATGGAATATTCTGCATTTCCTACATGTTCACTGCAGTCAGTTTAATATTTACAACTGCTGCAACTTCTAACTGCTTTTCAACATTCCCTTTCCAGGTCTATATGTTTTTATTTACCATTTATGAGATGTGCTGTACACAAATTCAAACTTTCGGCTACTTTTGTCACGGTTAACTCATTGCCTAGCGTTCAGATACATGTAGATTCCAGCCCAGATTTGTCCACTGTAGGCCACCCATGAATGGCCTATGTGGCTACCCCAGCTCAGTCAAGCCCTGACTACTTAGGCCCTACCCAGCAGATCTCCATTACACATCGTCTCACTAACTCAAAACAAAATTTAACAAAATAAAAACTGAAACTAAACTTTCTTAACCCCTTCACTCCAGAGGTGTTGACAGCCGCGGCTTTGTGTGAGGATTAGTGCATACGACACATACATTCTATACATCAAGCACCTGAGTTTCAATGTGGGCCTGCTGCCGGACAGGGCTTTGCATACTGGGCATACCGCAGCCCAGCAGTCACAGTCAAAAAATCCCGGCATTAAGGGGTTTTAAACACAAGAAATATGAACACATAGGGTCTTGTGATACTTGGAAGCAATGACCCAACAACCATGCACATTCATATGTGGCACCTACATGTACATACATTTGTGTTTATGCCCAGTTGTCTTCAGATAGTTCTCTATCCAGGTTTTGCATAGCTGCAAGGCCAGCGATGCATTTGTGTGTTGATGCTTCCCAGTCAAGCCAAGTCTGAGCGCAATGCCATTGAAGCTGTAGCTCTCTATGTCTGGTGCACACTCCACTGATGATGCCTGTCGGGAGAAAAATTACACTATTTCTGTCCATGTACATTCTGTTGTTTCTGTTTATTTGATGACGAGAACCCTGCAGCTGCCTTTAAGAAAATCTTGAAAGCATGAATGACGAGCAATTTCATTAACACAGCCAAATTTGTGATTGGTTTTCATACTTACCCCACATTCCATTGCTGTATCCTTGACAACCTTCATGGCGCCCTCTGGCTGAGGCACGGTGAAAGCTGGTCGGCCAGGCTGTGAGTGAAATGAACAAAAAATCCTGTTTAATACCTGAACAATCTTTTAATGGTTAACATCACAGGCATCAGGAATTATTGCTCAGTACAGTGTTGAAGTCTTTCAAAAGTTAAAAGTTTAACCGAATCCCAGGAAATGGAACCTCTTCATTTTCTGGAAAGTTGCTGGCTTACACACACTGAGCACTTTTTTTTGTTTGAGCAAGTTATGCAACAACAAGTGGCTTACTTCACTGCCAGGGGTTTTGTGAAATTGGCTGGTGGTGGTTTTGCCCAGAACTGCCTTGACCTTTAAAATTTCAACAGGTCCTTCCATACACAAGATACAGATTCTCTTGAAATAGTCAGAGTGTGAAACAAAATTGAGGATTTCTAGCGGGGGCAACTTGCAAACTTTTATACAAAAAGTCAACTGGTTTCTATGCCCTGAATGCCTACCCTTTAGAACTCTTACCTTGGATATGGCCGCTTTGTGCCATGCTATCTTTTCAATTGTTTCCCCTAGTATGCTGGTGTGATCCAATCCTAGTGAAGTTACACCTACCACAACTGGCTTCCTGAAGTAAGAGTATTAATTCAAGAACATGTCAAAATGACTTTTCAAACCTTATGGCAACTGTTATTAATAATGTTAAAATACATGCATAATCCTATGGGCAATTAGCATTATCGGTTTTGTTTAGAAACTCTTGATTTTTCTTTTGTCCCTTGAAAGAATTATGATGAAAGTACCTATATTTCTTTCACATGCTGTCAACTAGAATTTAATAAATAATTCAGGTACATGTAGCATGATTTGAAAACTAATTCATTTAATATGAATAATAATCAAGCTGCTGCTTCTATTACAGCGAATGTGTACATGTACCCGGTATGTAGGTAACTGACTTTTTGAAGTCTGCTTTTTGTTTATACTTCAAATGGTACGTGGATTTTTTTTATATGTTCCTTACTTATTGGGGGACAAAAATGAAATTCAATGTCACACCATGGTTCACTTTTGAAATTCCTTCAACTTTAAAAGGCCCTTTTTTCTAATGCGCGCCTTCGTCAGTGGTGAAACTCACTAAGAATTAAAATGGAAGTGAAAACGTGGACTTAATGTGCCAAATATGAGATTATTTGAAAGACTTCAGATAGATATTATGAACATTAAGGGCATTTTCCTACAAATCTCTATCTGTTAAATTAACCCATTCTGTGTTCCAACAGCACATGTGCATACTGCAACTTGACAATTTTCACTGCAGGACAAATAAAAATTGCACAGAAGCACAGAAGCCATCGCCAACCGGTCAGTAAGAAAAAAAAAGAAAACAGTCTCTTTGAGTAGTGACATAATTACCAAACTCAGAGCACTTTAGGAAAACATTTTGGGGAGTATTTTTTTAGTGGTTTGACTTATTTGAACATTACATATACATGTATCTTAATTGCATCTTTATTCTGACTGCAAAAAATGGAGAGTATAGAATCAGGTAAAGGTACACATTTACATGTACCATATCCTCTATGCACATAGACAGTTTGTACATCTGTCTGTGATTATCCCCAGGTCAACATCAGGCAGTCTCAACAAACTATATGCATAATACGGGCATTTCACAATTGTGCGCCTCCAAGAGTTTGCAACACTTTGGCCAATCACAGAGCGCAAAATCTGTCAACCCAATGCGAGTTTGGAAAGGGTCGACAGAATTCGCGGGTTGTGACTGGCCAACGCGCAGCAAACTTTTGGAGGCCCACTATTGTGAATCGCCCGAATTGGAATACCAGACTGGTGGTAATACCTGATAACATTGGTGCAGTCATAGGATCCACCAATACCAACTTCAACAACAGCAACATCAACCTGGTGCCAAAAAAGACAAGTGATAAAAAAAAAATACTTCAGAGTATTCAGGAACATTTTTGGTCCCCATTCACTCAAACAAGTTTTATCAAATTTCAGCATGGCATAGAATTATTACAATGGTTTCAAACCGGGTCACACTCAGTGCGAGCAAATCAGACGGTAGGACAACCTCAAAAATTCTTACAGATACCAGTGTTATAGTTGAGTACTTTTCGAGTACCAAGGTTTTCAGCCAAATATCAAACTGGGTAAGATGGAATAAAGATTGAGTAAAAAGGCATTTGATGGTAAATTTAAAAAGTTAACATTAAAAACTAAATGTGAGACTTCAGACACTCCCAGTTTTGCAAAATGTAAGTTTAAAGGAGAAAAGTACTCGGCAAAGTACTTTTCGAGTACTTTTGTCCTAAAAACTTACTTTTTATGAAACAGTGAAAGTATGAATTCATCATTTTACTTTGTAATCTTACCTTAGTGCATACCATCAAATGTCCATGCATCGGTACTTTAGCTTTGTTCCCTCCTAACTTCACTGGTAGTTAAATATTTGGCAGAGCACTTGGTGCTCAAAAAGTAAGTTTGAGAGTTGACCACAACACTGACAGATACCAAGCTGGAACTGTGCATTCTGGCCAATCAGCTATCTTGTTATGTACCATGTCACAGCCTTGCACCTGTGGTGCCTTTCATTCTTCCTGCACTGTATCATCGTTATTGAATACGAACTAAATAACTCTTGCTTATACCTTTTCTCAAATGTCAAGTATAAATGTCAGGAATAAACCTGACAGACAAATTTTTAAAATCTAAATTCAAGAAAGAGGAAGCTTGATAACAACAAAGGAAAAGTTACAGAACTTTATACCTTTTCCTTGAGGAAAACATGGAAAGCCAGAATGGTGAGAAACCGGAAGTAAGCCGGCATCTCACCACTGTGGGATGCTTTAGTCTCCTCCAAGCGGTCAAAGATGGTGGTGAAGTACTTGGTGAAAACATCCCTTGGTAAGGGTGTGCCGTTGATGCGGATTCGTTCCCGAACCTCCACCAAGTGAGGTGAGCTGCCCAAAAAGTGTTGAATAATGTACATATGTATAATGGACCATCAAACCTCTCAAAAGAAAACTCTCCAAAATGGTGAACAAAATCAACTATCTACTTTACAGCAGGGTTACTACTGCTACGATGAATGTAGGGTTGAGTATCATCCCGAAATCTTTTTTGTAATCCCAGTCCGTAATTTACTGTCTTATGCAAAACTGTGCTGGTACATTGTAGTTTGACCAAGGGGAAAGTTTCAGCAATCAGGATAACCAAATTGTACATACATTAAACATTAGTGCCTCTGATACCTGAAGAAGCCCGTCTTGAAGCCGCTAGCTCTCAGCATGCTCTCGCAGAGAGCGCAAACTGACCCCTTCCCCTTAGTACCACTAACATGGATAATGGACAGGTCATCCAGCTGCTCAACCTATGAGAACATGAAGAAGTCAAAATATGTATTTCAATCTAAGAACTAGCAACAATTTGTAACTAAAGGTTTAGTTTGAAAATTCTCTCCAAGTCTGGAGTTTTGATCGTCAACAGTGGTCAGATAAATTTTGCATGCTAAATCTTGTTTATCCAGCTGTATGTTTTTTACACAGCTATCCAGGATACAATGTAACAATTAACATGCTCACTTATTACCTGCGGATGTCTGCACGTTCTTGAATTTAGATTGAATTGAATTGTACAATATATTAGCTTCAACTACATACTTTAAAAAATGGTATTTCGGTTAACAACTTGCACATATGTAGTGCGGATGATGTATCTTGTTGATTTTGAAAACTGAAAATGATCTACATTGCAATGGCGTTCTGTTTGGCAACTACATGTACGTGAACAAAACTTTTATTATACTGTCAACTGAATTTGTTTCAGTTGGTATTTTGTCTCGTTTAAAATCTGAGGCAAATCTTTGTGGAACTGCTCAAATTCTTTTCAACTGTTCCAACAAAACGTCTCATCAAATAAAGAGCAGAAACTTGCGATAAGTTTTGTGTGACATTTATTTAATTTGGGGCAATTTCATGTAAAAGTGGAAATTTTGGTCATGCTATTACAGACCTCATTGTTACTCGTACGTCACAAACAAAAGAATTTTTACACATCCCCCCAAAAAGGAGAGTGGTCACATGGGCAAAGGTAAAACTTATTTTTACGAAAACGCCTTTATCATTTTACATGAACAGCTCTAGAAAGAGCTCACTTTCAGCTTTAAAAATATAAGTAACAAGTACCTTTTGTTGTAATTCCAAGTTAGCTTTTTTTTATCATGTAAAGGATTTTCCCAGACTGCATTAAAGTGATGAATTTTCCAACCTACCTCCAAACCAGCCCTTTGCAGGAATTCCTCCACTTTCTTGATGTTGCCTTTGGCAGTTTCATTCAGCCTGTTATTCCTTGCACTGGCCAATACCGAAGCATTACTCTGCAGGGCGTTCAATTTGTGGACAGCCTCCTACAAAAAAAAAACAAGCAACATAGCCACAGTTCTGACAGGGTGTGGGAACATCTATAAATTTTGGTATACGGCTTTGTCAAAAAGCCTTCCATGTGATTAGAAACCCACATTGAAGTTAAGAAAAAATATGTGTTTTGTTTGTATGCTACTAACTCAACACAGTGATTATTCAAAGCAAAAGCAGAGAATACAAATTTACAAATCCATCCAGGAAAATACATGCAGGTCAGTGTACATGTACTTTCATACGAAGGTGGTCCTCCCCATTTTGTGGTTCAAAAAGGCAACTTTGTTCATTTTCAACACAGCTCCCTTGCTCTCTCTTTTTTCTGCCATAATTCCCTGTCAAGCATGTGCATAAACTGGTTTGTGAATAGATAGGGTGTACAGGTGAGCAGAGTAAAAAAATAGAAAAGCTTTACAAATGACATAGAAATTCAGAACTTGACTTTTTGTGATTCCTTTGTCTATTATTAATTGGCTTATTGTTTATAAAGAAATTAGGTGTAAGCACAATACATGCAAATGCTGACATTCACAATATCTATACAAAATAAACATTCATTAATGTACCAAAAGAAGCAAAAAATAAAATAAGTTTTAAGAAATAAAAACCTCCAGAGAAATAAGTTAGACCTCGTAATAAAACACCCTCCTCCCAAAAAATCCTTTGCCTGATTCAAACTGTATCCAGCCTTCATCAGTACTATATAAATGATCAACTTCTTTTGATGCACGCATTAAGATAAAAAAGTACAGTTGGCTCCATTGAACATGTAGCAAAATCTGATATTGGTTTGTTTACAGGATCACTGACAAATATCTAGATGCAGGGCAGGTCAGTTATTTGCAGCACTGCCTGATAATAAAAACTGGCAGTGGTCCAATTCTTTCTGATAAGAGACAGCTGATGCATGGGCTCACAGTTTGCGATGCAAACAGTGGTATATTATCATGAGGAATCTGACACAAGGGGCCTATTTTAGGAATGAAACAGTATGCAAATCTGTACATGTATACACAGTGGTCCTACTGGTATGTAAAACTGGGCTGTTTTGATGCCCAAGAAATGACCACCTCAACAATAAAAATACAGTAGTACATTATTTTCTCACGATGACGCAAAAAGGACCAATGTCAATTTAGTGACTGAGACTGTGTGGCATTATGGATTCTGCACATCACAGTTTACTCTTCAGCTACATGTACATGTACAGGTATAAAAATGCAAACGGGTCATTCCAGAAATTAGGGGTCCGGGGGGGTCCTGTCACACCTGACATATTATTATTTTGCAAGTTCAGAACACATTTTCTAATTTCCAAGAGTGATGAATTAATGCAAATTACCTGCCAAACAAACAGTAATAGTTTGAAATAAATTCCAGTGATATTTCCACGTCAAATAACAAAGGTCAGATGTATATGTAACAGGGACACAAAAATGTCACACTTTTGGACCCCTCATTTCTGTAATTACCCAAATCACTGTCACTGAAGAGATGTACCGGTGGAGTCCATTGCAGTGGTGTATCTGACCTCAAATATGTTGGTCTCATCATGTACAAGTATATCACACACAAGCCTTGTGGCAGTTTGTGCGCATTCTGTTGAAACTTGGCCGCATGCATTTCTAATTCCACACAATTACACGTGCAAAAAAAATATCAAAAATGTCAAGTGTACACTACACACGTACACCTTTCACTGAAACCTACTGAATTGGTGTCCCAACCACATTCCATTAATTAATGTGTGCATGGTACTACATGTAGGGCTTTGTGTCCATTCAGTTAAAAACTGGTCGTGTGCTTAGGGGTGGCAAACTGAAACTGAAGTGACTAGCATGACATTGGACATACACTGTAGGTCTTGTCCATCATGTACATGTACATAAAGTGTTATGTCAAGCACGGGTAAGTATGGCGTGGGTCTGGCTGAGCTGGCTACATTAATTTTATTCTCAAATCATTACTAACATCCGTGAGGGTACTACCAGATCCCTTATTTCGCCACTTAATGTGAAAACCAATCCGTCTTGACGGTAAGTGGCAAAATTAGGGACCTGAAAACACAGACATAGGGGGTCCTAGCAGTGTTGTAACGAGTCACTAAATTTGGTGCTTCGGCATTGGCTTTGGTGTCCACTTATTCTGGGGTCCTAAGATGGGGCTAGATCTGGGTCACTAATTTTAACATCAGGGGTTACTTTTTAAATCCAGAGGTGAAACCTGTTTTTTTAGTTTTCAAGGGTTCAGAGTGGCGACAGAGGTAGGGGTAGCTTGAAACAAAGCCCAAGACGAAGCCAATTACTAAGTGAAAGCATTTTAAGTCTGGTTCAGGGTTAGTCATCTTAGTGTTACATGCTACAGGTTAGCATTTTGCTTTTAAATTTTTTGACACTCAAGTCTTATAACTTGTACTCAAGTTGAGTCTCCACGAGAGATTGGAGTTGAGTCATTTGCTCACAGAGACTTGAGTCATTGCAAATGAAAATCAATCACTAAAAATTACACAGCAGCTTATAACTTAAGTGGTTAAGCTCCACTCTTGTAAACAGCAGTCGAAGGTTCGACTCAAACCACTCGTGACCACCATCTACATTGTACTTAGACTACGCTATGATGTACATGTAGCATGGCTCTGCATCATTCATGTGCACACACGTCACATGGGGAGTGTTTGTTACGTATCGTACATGTAGGCCTATCGCCTACATCATGTAATGATGTACACGTACGTAGCCTAACAGTAACGTTAATATTACATGTACATAGGCCTACATAGGCCTACCTCGTAATTTCTTGCCACACTCTCTTCACTTTGTGCAGACATTTTCATCGCTGTGATGACATTTCCGGAAAGAACTTTACGGCCGATCATATCTTTCATAGCGAAACTTAGGAAAATTTGAAACTGCTTTGGGAAGGGCGCGATCCACCGTAGCATGCTTCAGTGGATAAGAGTGAACGATCGATCCACATAAACAGGTAACACAGTATGTAGGCCTACCAGCACTCATGCCGCGCCAGAGCACTGATGATTTGATCATTGATGGCTTTGCACAATGGATTACCACACACATGTACTGTGAACGTCCAACATCGATGCATCGCGCGCGTGCGACTGTCGTACGGTTTTGCCGCGAACTTTAGGTCATTTAAATAATCATCTACTTGAATATTGCGAAAACTTTAGAAATGACACAATTTTGATAATTTGAATGAAAAAATCTTGGAAAGCTATGTTCCAGAAATTACTGTATTTACAAAATAAATTCCTTCCAATATCGAGTTTTTGAATGGAATAACATGACACATTTATTTAAAATGTTTGTTAGAGGCTGTACTGACCCCAACTATTCTGAAATGGCCAAAATGTCTTCTTCCGTGGAACTTCACCAGAAATTGAATCGCTTAGAAGCCAGTTTGCGGGCAGAGAACGAAGCAAGAAAGAGGGACAGACCGTCCATCGACTTCAAGCTGGATTCTCCCAAGATTCACAGGCAAAGGCCGGGTGAGTGGGGTTTTGAGGGCGTTGAGAGAGATGGTTTAGTGACTAGTGCAGAGACTTGACATGTTTTTGTTTTGATGATCCTGCTGTGCAGGCAATGTAAGTCAGTGAGTGTGTGAAAACAATGGTGTACTCATCGTATGGAAGTGGTCATGGTGGTGTAAACTTCAGGCACGTACTGCATTGTCATTGTGTGCACTTAGACACGTTGAAAGCAAAAACAATTAGGAAAACAACTAGGACTGAGTGAGTAGGAAAGAGTTCTATGTACGGACATTAATTTTCCCTTAGGTTTAGTGGGAGTAATTGCAGAATTCTGGAGGTCGGGATGACATCACTGATCCTTGATTCTTCCTTCTGATTGGTCAATTGATAGCTATTTCATCTTTTACACTCAAAACTCAAGGGACAAAAATAGTGTAGTGGTCAATGGGGAAAATCTGAATTACTGACTCAAACTCTTAACCTTTACATCAAATGTGCCTGAAATTTCACTATTTGATGCGCTATTTTACATTTTACTTATTTCTGTCACGTTGCTGCCAAAAAAGAGGAAAACATGCAAATACAAAGTGGATGGAGAGTTGCCCCTTTGCCCAGACGTTAGTGCAATAAATGGAATGACCTCCGACCTCAAGAATACCCCGTCACTATAAAAAAACGACCCCTGGAATGACTGGTTACGTAGGTACAAGGTGAAACTCACTTTGACACTGTACCTGGCTATGAGGTTGATCATGTGGGGTGGCATTCTGCAATTGAGCTCCTTACAACAGCCGTCAGAAAGTAATGACATGTCCCAAAAAGTGAAATTTAGTGAGGAAAATTCTGAAGCATTTAGGCCTACTTAAAAAACATGTTTTTTCAGACAAGTTTCATAGGTTTTTGCACAGGGGCATCAAGTGTTGCCCGTACTGTATATGGAACTCTTCCCATAAGCCAATTTCCCGCTCTGTCGCTATGTTGAGTTTAGTGCCCCCCACAAGTACCGGTAAGTAAACAAAGGTAGAGGGGAAAAAAATTGTCTATAACAGTAACAATTGTGAGCATCCATTCGCCAATCGTAACGCAACGTTGTTGTCATGAATTTGCTCCCCTCTGTTAAGTCTTCTGAGCTTACGCACATGAAATGTGAAAAATGCTATTTTGTATCGGCTTACTCCCGTATATTAGAAACTTTTGTATGGCGTCTGTTCATTTCACTTGATTTACTGTATGTAAAGGATTGATGTTCAGAAAAACAGTTTTTATTTGGTTTTTCCCCCACCTTTTATGTCCCATTGCAAACTCCTGCTTTTAATCCAAGACATGCTTGAAGTAAATGGTAGAATCTTCTTTTTAAGTGGAAACCAAGGGTGTTTCCATCTGCTGAATCAAATGAGGGCATGAAAAGGATCCCCAGCAGGGCAGTGGTACGGTAGGTCCCAATCTTCCTTGAAGAAAAGGGAAAAGACTTGGGGAAAAAAAAGGGATTATTCATCCAGAGTAAGGAAAACCAGTACTCTGAAGGATAACAGAGCACTGTGAGGTTTCAGCTGTTACATGACCATGTACCATGTGTACCGGTACCTGGCTTGTTTGTAAATTGTAGCATACATTTGTGACCCAAGGTTTGTCTCTGGCATGTGGTCGAATTCGCCCTCTTCCTCCCTGATCAAATTGATACTCCCCTCCCACTTACATACATGTACCCTATGGGCTTAATCACTGAATTCACCCATCCTGACTGGATTAGGATGTGTCCAGGTGGTTATGATGTACAGCTCAAAGACTCTGAGACCTTGAATTTTTCTACCTCCAGCAATTTGTTCCCCCCTCCCCCCAAAGTCTCATTATTCTCCTGATATACACTGTACAAGTACTGTTTTAAATTGATTCTTACAGTACCGGTACATTGCACGATACTTCATGACTTGTTGCTCTGGAGATTTTTAGGGCGTGAAAGTCTGAAATGGTACTAGTTTTGAATTGCATCTTATGAATGTGAATTTAAAAAGGTTTGCAGTGGTAAAATTTCAAGTATCTACAATCACTTTTTGCTGAAGTTCAGTTGCAATGGTGGTACAGCAGTAAAGCCTACTCTTTTTTTGCAGTGCGTGTTTTACCATCATCTGGTCAATTTTTTAAAAACTGGCATTGGACTGGTATCGTCTGATCATACGTGTATAATTACTAAATTCATTGTTCCAACTCAAGTGATTGCGTGGTCAAGGCACACAACAGTAGCACTGGTCTTCATCGGGATTTGAATACCAGGGTTTAAGATCTTCTGCCTCCAATTTAGATTTGTTTCTTCTCCCCAAATTATCTCCAAATTATTAACACTAACCCCCTAGGTTTTTTTGCTTGGGACCCTCCTCAATCCTCCAGAATCTTCCAATTTGGGGGGTGAAAAAATTGGATTTTCCCTCAATCCTCCAAATTTTGAAAAAAATCCCGGAAGTGTTACTTTGATGTGTGCCTACTGCTTCAATCCTTCAATATCCTCTGGCAACTCCTATCATTATGTCGAGGCAGTGCAAATGGCATTCTTGAGCAGTGCGGTTGATTCAAAAGAAATATCAGGCTGAATTTACGCTTGACTAAGCAAAAACAATGTTCACAAGGTCTTACCCATGACTTTCACGCATGGCATCCTTCGCAATCAACCATGCACTTAACTGCCATTCACCGTCAATCTTCCAAAATCCTCCAAAACCATCCATTTTGGAGGACTGAGGAAGGTCTGGGTTATTGTTTCAAATTGTATATATGCACATGAATTTGTTGGATATTGCATTTGCCTTTTTGGGATCCATGATTTTTTTTTCCAATGGGAAGTACAGTGTACAATGAAAAATCCAACTTGCATGAGGTGTAAATTCCATCTCTTGACTGTGAATCCACAGTGATAGTGTACATGTACAGGTATTTACCGGCATGCAAGCGGGAACCAAGGGAATATTGGTCACAGCAACATTTCCAACTCCCCCCCAAACACCAATTGCACATGTTCATCCCAGTACAATTCAGCACAAGCACATCAGGACCAGTTTGGTCTCCAGTATCCATCTGCCTGGTACAGGTGTTTCCTTTTCCCTGTCCACAGTGTTCAGTGAACAGTGTTCTAGCTAGGACCATTTTAGTGCCGGGTAAAGTTTTGGATTACAAAGCCTAGTGAGCACAGTTCTTAATGCTTTCTGATGCTTGAAATACGATCGAATTGGTACATTTAAATTTTCAGTAATATTTCAGTTCATTTTTTGGAAAATCCCTGCTTGGTGGCACAGCCAATTACAACCCTGAGTGCCGGGCAGAAATTTGCAGTACCGGGTGGTTGTGATAAAAAGTTAACACACTGACTGAGTGATCCCGTGGCCAAGTGGTTCAACATTGCCATGCAAAGAGTTTTCATCACAGGGTTCAAATCCAGGTGTTACATTTCAGTTTGAGTTTTGTTTCTAAAAAGTCATAAGAACATCCTTTATCATTTTACATCAAAGATAACGTGTAATTGCTGGACTAACTTTTCCATGTTTTCTTTGCTGGATGAGGGAGAACTTTTTTTGACAGGAAATAAAGTCCAAATTTCACTGGGTCTGAAAGCTATCTCGTGGATTCATTGTCACAGCAACAACGGAATAAAAAATAGGCCACAAAGTTTAGATGCATACATGTGCTCGACATCGCACATTAGAACTCATTTGAAGCGTACTGGTACCTTCAACATACAATGTACGTGTACTGAATGTACAGGTATACCAATACATGTACAGTGTACATGTATGTTTATGTGCACGGCAGAAGGACAGTCAGGCGTTTTCTTCCATACAACTCACGGTGCAGTACATGGACTGTACATGTACATGTATGTCCCTAGGGCGTGTGCAAAATCATATTAAAATTGGAAGATTCAGGACTGTTAGGGTTAATGTGTGTACCGTACATGTACATGCGTACATGTGTATAAATGATTCATACATGTATACATGTACCAGTATGTACTTGCCACACCATCACGGATTTCATTCATTTCAAGCCCATAGACATGTTGCAGGATGTTCGGCAATGAAGGTTTCTTCCCTAAGCTACTACATGTAATTGTACATGATCTCTGGTTCGTTCCCAGCTCTGAACCTGCCAGATCATGGCCAGTCACCGTCAAGAGGGGGTGGGGTTCAAGGTGGAAAGCACAAGGGCAAAGATTTCAACTTCCCTCGGTCGTCTGCTCCTCAGAGGAACTCCATTGACAGGTACGTTTAATTGTACGTGTACGAGGGAAAAAATGGGAAAGAAAATTTGCGTCAGGGGGATGTGCAGTTTATGGTTGAGTTCACAAAAAGGGGTCACCAATACATTTAGCTGAAGAGTTAATCACCGTTTGCTTAATATAATGCAGGTTGGGTCCAGGTATCCTGTGAACATGGTGAAGATACTGGTACATGAACATATGCACACCACAGATAAAACAACATTATTTTGTTCAGAGGAAAATTTTTTTTGGAAATAAATGTAAATGACAGGGCCCCAAAGACCCTCACATCTGTGACACAGGCATGCCTCAAACGTGTTTTCCAGTGAAATACTGGTACACAATAAATAAAAGCACTTCAATTAAAACAGTGTCATTTAGTGTTGCCTGTCTGAAGATACTGTGAAGATGCAAAGCTTAACAAGTCAAGTATTTACAAGTTACATTTGAACCTCAGAGAGTGCCCATTAGCATAAGATGCCCATTAGCATAAGATTAGGGCTTTCCTGATCGCGCAGAATTTTACCCTGCAGAACGGGACATGCTGCCGAAGGCATAATTTGTGCCGCCGCCACAATGCTTTGGAGAATTGAGTTTTCAAGAGCGTTCCACGTTAATTCTGGACTTTTTCAAATTTCCCAGTACGGTATGGATGTTTTAACATCTATTCGTGGTGTATGCTCAGAGCGTGATTATTTTAGATGAATGCCATAAAAGACGATTCTTGTTTTAGAGCAAACCATGCTACCACCATGTCACAAATTAGTGACCCCTTTTTGTGAATACACCCAAATATCAGTCAAATGCATAAATACAGTAGTCTGTATTCTTGTGTTGGCCATCTTTAATTGAAAGTGAGGTTAACCTGTCATTTTCAGAGAGTAAACATAGCTGCAACAAAAAAGTTCATACAAATTCATGCCGGCTTACATTTAAAATAATTTAAAATTTGTGATGAATTTTATGAAAATTTTGAAGCCACATTTAACAAAACTGAAAGTGAGGCTTGGAACCCAATACAGGTTGGCACCAACCCACTTAACAAATTACACTGAATATGATAGATTCAGGGAACCAGACCAGAAATGGCTGTCACCATAAATAAGGTCAACAGACCTTTTAATCTTGTTCCTGTAATCTGCTTTATAAATTGTGAGCCGTCGAATAACATGGTATCGGAACATGTATTATGGGATTTCTTTCAACGCTGCTCTCAAATTCCAAAAATGGAATTGTTGAGAAAAGTAACCCGGACAAAGATATATTGTACATTAATATCTTTAGCACTGAAAGATACATATTTGTTTCTTGACCAGTAGCAGAGAGATTGATCGGAAGCTCCAAGAAATCATGCGACAGACTGGCAAATTGACTATCGATGGAAAAGTAAGTATCATTGGTGGTTAACCCTGACTCTCTCTGCCTTTTTGCTACGTTACAAATTCAGTCCTGAAAATTCCTCCCGCCGCGTTCATGCGCATGTATAAATTAGACAGCCTCGATCCTTCATTGGTCTCCTATGTTGCTGGAATATGTTCCGTGAAGAGGTGACCACTGCCTTGGTCCTCCTCAAACCTCAAGCTGTTCTTGTCAACACATGCATGTTGAGGCGGTGCAAATAAACTTGGAGCTATGTGGGATGATGCGAGTTCAATCTGGACGTATATTCAGGCTTGGCCGAACATCAACAACAAAAGTTTCCACCCTTAACCCTAACCTCCAGGGGGTATTTGCCAAGGACCCTGCTAAATGCACCAGAATGCACCAAACCTCACAGGGGTACCCTGCACGATGCACCAGTATGCACTGGTGCATATTGGTGCATTGTGCAGTGAACTAATTTATGTCACTCTCGGTACCTCTAGCTACCCTGCTAAATGCACCGGATTGCACCAGTGCATTCTGGTGCACTAGTTGCTAGGGCGTAAACACCAAGCCTGCTAAATGCACCAGAATGCATACCACCAGATGACTTGTGTTGCCTGCTAAAATGCACCAGAATGCATACCACCAGACGACTTGTGTTGCCTGCTAAAATGCACCAACTTGAGAAAACTTTTAATACCTCTGTTGCATTCGGGTGCATTTAGTAGCGATAGGGTTAACCATGTCACTTGACACTGTGCATCCCTCGAGATCGTGTACATGTACAGGAAGATTCAGGAAGGTAGGTAAATGTAAGTGCGAGAATAAACCGAGATGATTCAAACACCAGGTGTTTCTTGAAAAATTTACAGGGTTGATGGCAATTGATCTTGATCACAACTTCTTAACCCTCAGTTATTCATAGTACAAGAAATCTCGTTGAAAATGGTGGATTTTGGAGGATTAACCCTAACCGCCAAGGCCCTTTTGGCTAGGATACATCCTGGATCCTTCAAAATCCTCCAATAGCCACTGTCTCAATCATTCAAAATCCACCAGCAATCCCTCTAATTATGTTGAGGCACTGTGAATGGGATCCTGTAGCAGTATGGAGGATTTCACACATAATGTAGGCATGAATTTATTCATGGCTGAACATAGACAAGTAGACCTAATCCACAACCTTGAGACAGTGCACCCTTCACAATCAGCAATGCAATTTTACCATGCAGCCTCAGTCCTCCAAAATCCTCCAAAACGGCCCAGAGGATTTTGAAGGATTGATGATGGTTAGGGTTAAGGACTATAATGTAGCGGCGCAGTAAGCAATTCTGGATGAAACAAGACTTACATGATGATCACTATACTTGAACCACAAGATGTTCCTCTGCTGATAGACGTATGATCATGATGTCATGCTTTGTTTACCTGTCCACGTGAGCTTTCCTATGGCATTGAGGTGAAACACGATCCATGGAACCCTGGCAGGAAAGCGCACGTGTACATGTAGACAAGGAGTGATGCCATTATGCCATTTAAGGTCAGACAGAATCTTGTGTGTTGTCAACCGGGCCAGCCAGATATTATCGGGATTCTGCTTTGTCATTGGCCTTGTGGACTCGGCTCGTAGCTTCATATAGATGTGTCATGGGTCCCCATGTTGACAACCTTTAATGCACATTTCGAGCATACATCTTAAAGAACATACATGTGCTTAAATCAGGCCTGAATAATGGGGAGAGTGTTCTGAGCAACGGTTTCCAGTGTGACAGCCAAGTTGCAATGTCCAGTACAAGGACAATGGACGACCAAGAAAACAAGAAAGGACCAAAACGTGGTAGTCTCATCTACATTGTACGTTCAGCCAATGGTGCATTGTTAATGTACATGTACAGTCTGTATGTACATGTACATGTGAGTATACATGTAAATGTTGTATGTGAATGAACATGATTAATGTTCATCTACAGTGTACACTGTACATGTCCATTATCCAAATAATGTGTTTTATTTTGGAGTTGCTTGTGTGTCCACGAGTTTCAGATTCCTTGAAAGTTTTGCAGTGAAGAAGATAAGGGGCACTTGTGCTCGCAGTTGTATAGAATTACCACAGGCAGATGCATGTACAAAATTGTACAGGGTACCAAGACCTATTGTACATCTACGTGTATATGTACAGTATATGATATACCGAAGTGTACCAACTTTGCATGTACATGTACATGTACATGTAGTTCTCTGCAAGTCATGCAAGATTTCGTTTTTCTTTTCTTTTTTACTCTGCTGTGTAAAGTGCAAGGAAATGAAGTCAGCCTGCAAATCGTTTGATTTGAAGCCCCTTAGTATACATGTAGACCATGTCCAAGGTTTTTGAGCCCTGTTTAAAGCAAGCATGCATTGCTAATTGATTTATGACGTCAACAACAGGCCCATACAAAAAAAACACCCACCAACTAGATTCCCTTCCCCCTCCCCCCCCCCAGCCAGCTCATTTGGCAGCCTGGCAGAGAGTGACTGTGCACACAGGTCTAGTCCAGGGAAGTTGTAGACTGATCCTAAGTGACTATTAACATAATTGGCCTGTCAGGTTTAATTTCCAGTCCTGGTCTGGAGGGCAGTAGAAGTGTAGACACCAAAGAAAGTTGGCTTAGGGTGGAAGCCCGATGGGGGCTTGACAGAAATTGGCGCTGAGTGGGGGGATTTCCCCCAAGTACTGCGGCTGTGATTGTGTACACTTGTATACCTTGATCGGGGTACATGTGTAGATTGATTGAGCAGTCTTGCCTTTGTGTCAGTTACACCAGTACTTACATGTACGTGTATATGACTAGTTAATGTCTCAGGTACCGTAGCGTCTAAACTCGCTTGATTTGGGAATGCGGGACTCGCCATTCTAGGCTGAAGAATTGGAACCATAATCTGAATATGTACATGTGTGTGATAGCAATACATGTATCCACATGCGCACACGTCAGTACTTTGTACACATGAACAATATAAATGCCACATCTGTTGAATATCTACAGACCAAATTTCTTCTAAAATTTGGATCACTTTGGAGAGTGTCCAGCCTCAAAATAGCACTTCATTCCGTCTGGTTTTTGGATGTTGGGTCACATTTACCCTCATGCTCCCATATCTTCCGAAATACACGAATTGTTTTGGAGGATCTTCCCAGATTCAGCCAGGTTACCATGACATGGAACTTGATCGGCATTGAAAATTTAAGCAGAGAAGTTTCCTGCACAGCGGTGTGTTTTGGGAAGGTCTTGAGGGACTTACAGGAAGGTTCCTTCATATTCATGGCGTACAAATGTTAGGGAGTTGAATACATGTATATTGCTGGGTCATTTTTTGTGACCTTGACGGAATCTTACGGTTACTTCCGGGGGCTGTGGACTTTGGACTAATGTTGAACAACTTACATGTACATTTGTGAGGGAAGACAGGGAAGCACTATGCTTGGAACCCAACAAACCTGCAGGGGCCAATTTCATAGAGCTGCTTAAGCACAAAATTTGCTTAAGCGTGAAAAAACCTTGCTTAAAAAACAAAGGTCACTAGCTCAAACTCTATCTGATTGTCATGCTGACCAAATGACAGGTAAATATGATCCCAAGACAATATTCATTACATGGAGTTTTGGCTGGTGACCTGATTTTGTAAGCAGAGTTTTCTCGCGCCCAAGCAAATTTTGTGCTTGAGCAGCTCTATGAAATTGGCCCCTAGACAAATTTGGGATCATAAAAGAAGATGAGGTTTAGCACTGCACAGTGCACTATTTTCCTATGAAGGACAAATGCAAACACACAAAAGTCTGCCACCCTTTTCAGGTCTGATCTCTGTCTTGTCGCCAGTGTGCTAAGGGGAGGGGGGGGAGACTAAGGGGGAAAGCTGGAAAGTCTCAACGCCTTGAAGAGACAGATGCTGGCGTGGTCGGCAGGGGCACCGGTACCAACCCGTGCAGGGAGTAGAGCTGTGTTCCTCCCCCGATTCCCCCCATAGGATGTTGCCTGATTGGTTTTAAGTGGACATCCCGTGTGTGCACCTTGGACCAATGAAGAAAGAGGATGCAGCTAATGGCAGCCAATCCCCAGCACACTAGGGGTGTGTACATGTACATACAGGGGACATGTACATGTACATGAAGCATACACATAATGTACATGTACACTGTACGTACATGCACATGTACCGTACATGTACACAACAGCCTGTGTGTACTTGTAGCAATGCATCACACACTCACTTTGACATGTACATCTTTCCATGGGACATGTGTGTACATGTACATGCACAAGTATGTCTGTCATACTGTCAACAACCTATGTGATTCATCAAGCTCTTGCATACAGTATTGGAATGCTACACGTACATGTACATACATGTACGGTACAGTGTATGTACATGTGATGTAGGTTGGCCTCAGCCCTTACAGAGGCAACTTTACGTTACATGTACATGTACCAGTAGGCCTACAATGTACATGATAATGTTCCTAGTAAACCCACTTGTCGTGCAGTGTCCAGGCCTACATGTACGGGATTTGCTCCCAATTTGGAAGAAAATAACATTCAATTTCAATATTGGCTTGCCTATTGCTCAATACATGTACAACAGAATGCAACTTGGCAAAGTTGGGTTTTGTTGCATGGCACAGACGTCATGAACATGTACCGGCATGTTTTCCTACTGAGGGCGTTGGATCCATTTATGCTTCTGTTTCTGGTAATGTCACCCTTAAATAAACCGTAAGTAGAAGTGAACGTTAAATGCAAACATACATGTACATGTAAGTAACAAAATTAATGGAACAATTTTGCTATCAAAATTTACCCAGAATAGCACAGGGGCCAGAACTTTTTCTGGAACCGTTGAAATCAGGCATAACAAGTTAATGACCAAACATCAATAATCAGCTGTCTTTAGAGAGCCAGTTTGTGGTCCAGGAATTGTATGAGTAGTTTATTTCCAAATCACTTTTGGCACTTGGATAAAATGTTAAACATTTAAATTCTGCTGTGACCTGGCCTAAAACATGGCGACTTGCAGGATCTCAGCGGCTTTTTGCTGGTGTTTCCTCTTCCTTCAATTTATGTGTACTTGTATTTTGCAGATTTAAGTCAGATGTGTACAGCACAGCATCAGGGTATTTCCTTGTAAATTTCAAATACTCTCAGGGCTACTTACATGTACTTTCAGGAAACAGAAACATGAAAACTGTAAGTACTGGTTTCAAGTCTTAAGAATGTCAGTCAATCTGACATGTGATGGCTGCAACGGTGCCCGTAGAAGGGCCATCTGCCAAACGCACCTACATGCACATGTGGTGTTAACTAAAAGTGGAAGAGTAAGGCGAACTCTCGCAATGCTAGGGAGGATATTTGCTCCTGGGCCTTTCTGAATGGAGCCGGCCATCAAGTACGCACACCCATGTGAAGGGTTGTGCGAAAATGGAGGAAATGACTTTGAAATGATTTTGATTGAATAATAAGGTTGGGTTCTGGAAATCTGATCATTCCTGTCAGGTGTGACACGGACACCACCTTTTTTGGTGTCCCAGTTATGCGCGACAGGCTAAAAGAGAAACCCACAGGTATGACTAAGATTGGGCCAGATAACCACTGTCTGCTTTACATGCTGACATAACACAATGAGGGGAGGTATTAAATATAAATAGTGGTTTGAACAAGGTGTGCTTATTGTAAGAAAGCAAGTTAATTCTTAACACCAATTTTGACGCATTGACCAGCATTTCGAGCCAACATGGCCAAGGGGTTTGACTAAAGTACTACCAGTAGGAGCAGATGAACAAACTGCTATACACGTTCACATATATATGACATGCAATATTTGTAAAAGTAGGCTACTGGTACCATTCTGATGCCTGCTGTCAGGCATTGAGTGTACGTTGAGTCAAGTCCTTGGGTAGACTGCTGTGGCATGAAAATGCAGTGAAATGTACCCTTGGAACATTTTTATCGGGGGAAACAGATTCTGGTCAAGGTTAGAAAAGGATGAGTCACTCTGACAAGTTGTGATTGTTACCAATGAAACTTCATCCCCTTTTGTAACTCCACCCCCCCACCATCTGTCCACATGCATTCCTGCATCAATCTTGTAAAAGTGATTCTGACATTGTAAAGAATGTTCGCTTTACATGTACAGTGTACACGTACAATGAAGTAATACTGTAGTCCTCCATTTACATGTACATGTACATGTATGTGCTTAGTTCACGGACGTATAAAAAAACCCTGGACTTGCAACGCCTTTGTATGAAAAAGAAGCCAACCAGCGGCCATTTTACCGAGCCGAATACAAATGCGTGGGTTGGCTCCATTCTATTGACGTCAAGAAGAACAAAGGCGGGCATTGCCAGTCCAGATTTTATTATACACGTCCGTGCCTTAGTTTAGTCTGGCACCTGTAGATTTCTAGTTGAAATTCAAGTCCTGAAATTAATTGTACTTGATACCCCAGTTTTGTTGGGTGCGGATCCATACACATGTGACCTGCTCTGCAAAAAAGGGTAATAAGTTGCGCAATGCCAAAACATGTAATGGCCTGTTCTATTTGGAGAGGGCAAAGTTTCTTCAAAACGAGGTTTTTTGGTTTTTCCTTTAAAACTTTCTATAATATTTATATTTTCAGAATATGTGACTACAAATATGGATACTGATGAATAAAGATGAAAAGTGATCATTCAGTAGGAAATCCCACAATGTACATGTATATACCGGTAAATGTAGCATTGTGTTTTCAAGGGCTACACTTGATGAAATTTTATTTAATCCAAAAATGTGGATACAAATGCTCATATCTCCAGAAAGCAGCGCACTGCAGGGGGCATTCATACATCAAATTGTAGCTTTTGATGTACAGAATCCAGCCATATCAAAAACTCATAACCTGAATCTGGCCACTTGCTACCACGTTTTCTGGAGCCGGTCACATACATGTATGTCAAAAAATGGATTTTTTTCCCTGCCAGGGTTCTACATGTACCTCAGCACTAGCCCGACGGCCATTGTCTAGTGAAAACAGCCACGGGCTAGTCAGATGCACCACTTACAGTAACCAGCCTGGCGGACTAGTAAAAAGTAGACAGCGGTACGCGGTGCACGCAGCACATGCGCTGCGTCGTCGAGCTGACTGTACCGGTACAATGTGCATGCCGCGTACGGTAGACGTACATGTACGTACATGCACGTTGTATGTACAGTAAGTTACTCTACCTGCACTGCCAATACTCACTATGCTTGCGCTTTCGTACATGTACGTGTGAACAATGTATGCATCGCATATGCATTATGCACATGTGAGACCAACGATCAACACACGGGTCATCACAGTCGTCTCCCTGACCCAATGCCAGCATATGTTTGGGTTACAGAACCAGACTCATATTGCTAGACTCTGAACGAGTTTAGATATGTGAATACATGTAGGTGCGGCAAATGCGGTGCTGTGATTGGTCGGATATCGGTTGCAGCGCGGATTGCCTACATAGACAAGGCCATCGAGGCACGTGTTTGCATTAAATTCATTTCATAATCCTTTAAAAGGGTTTCAGAATACCATCTGTGTAACTTGGGTGAGGGGTGAAATGAAATAGTCATAATCGTGGTGTTTATATGAATTTGTCTCATGACATAATCACAGGTGGCTAAACAGGTTCCACACCAAGCAAAGAGTAGATCTGGAACTTGTATAAATAAGAAGTTGCAATAAATTCATTGATGATCTCTTAATTAAACTCAGTGAGTCAGTGTCTGATTAACCCTAACCCCCCCCACCCTTTGTACAAGGAACCATCCTGAATCTTCCGAAATCCTCCAATTTTCAACATTAAAAAATTGTGTTCAGCCCAAATCCTTCAAGATCCTCCGAAATTTCTTGAAAATGTCATTTGAAGGTGTGCCTAACTGCCCAAAACCTTCAAAATCCTCTGGCAATTCCTGTCATTATGTTGAGGCATTGTGAATGGTACTCTTGAGCTGTGCAGTTGATTCAAAAGAAATATCAGGCTGCATTTGTGCTTGACTAAGCACAAACAACCTAAGGTCTAATCCATGACCCTCACGTATGGCATCCTTCAAAATCAGCCATGCACTTTTGCTACACACATGAATCCTCCAATTCCTCCACTTTGCAGAAAAGGATTTTGGAGGGTTAGGATTAATCTCATGTTAAACTCAATATTATACATGTTACATGTACAGTGTATATAGGGCTAGTAAAACTCTCAATTTACTAGCCCTATGGGCTGGTTCAGAAATCCTTAAGCACGAGGCTTGCCTACAAATTGAGAAGGAAGGTTTTTATGTACATATCTGAATGCCCTAGAGCAGCAGAGAAAAGCACTAATTGGTCAAAAGTTTAAATTGTGCTGTGGAGGATACATACATGTGCATGTGCCTTGTGCAGGTTTTGCTCCAGGTAGTTGCAGACCACAGGTGCACTAAAAAGTATGGTGTGTCAACATGAAACCAAACCAAAGGGAGAAATCCTTGTGCATTCAAGTGCCCCTTCACCGTGCTTGTCTCTAATTACATACATACATTCCTTACATACAGTAGTAATTCTAATTGGTTTGTGGCATTTGATTCCTTTCCAGCGTGTGCCTTTCAATATAGACTCACTGGAGGCAATAGACGAGCTGGGCTTTGGCAGCTGTGGTCATGTAATACGAATGAGACACAAGGAGACAAGAACCATCGTAGCAGTTAAGGTATGTATTGACGCGAGGCTGATGCAAGATAAGTTGTTGTAAGTTCAACATGTGAACGTAGCAGCCATCTTGTTTGCAGTACAGTGCCACCCCCCTTCCTTTTTTTTTTACTCTGAATCAGTCAAATGATCAATCAGAAGGCACAAAAGCACCTGCCAAAATCTGAATCCTCCCAAATCTCATTTACTTGCCAGCATTAATAGTCAGGTTTTGCAAGCTAGTGGATACCTGAAGGCATACATTTACATGTAGCTCTCCATATAATGGCAGTTCCATGGTTTTGCAAGTTTAACTTGCGATGGTGCTCAGCCAATCTCGCTTACACTCAGATTTGATACTAATCTTCACATTTTTGCGTAGCTTTACGTGTAACATACATGTACATGTAAGTAGAGCGAAATACAGGCCTACATGTTCCACAGATCATTTTTCTGAATATAATGCTTATTGAGAAAAAACAAAAATGTTTATGTTTATTCCACCCTCTGACCCTGTCAAATGCTGGTTATTTTCATAATCAATCAAGAATACAGGCCTGCAACGTAACTGCATGTGTTGAAAATTATGCGTGTGTGAAGTGAGAAATGTGAACAGTTGAGGTATGCCTACCTGGGCATCAAATGGGAAACAAGTGCATAAACCCTCCTGTTGATAGGCTTGTTAGATCCCCTCACAGAATCCATTTGCTTATAAATATACAGTCATTTCCAAAAGTTTAGGACCACCCATAGAAAATGCATTAACCTGAAGGGTAACCAAACTTAAACCAATCAATCATGGCAACTTATGTTTATTCTCAATATGTAACCTTGGTACCTTGGTTGAACATTTCTGACTAAATTTCCATGATTTGACATGTTAACAGTCTAATATTCAGTGTGCCCTCCCTTGTTTCTGATTGCTTAGATTGGCTTTTTTTACCCATGCTGCCTTGCAAACAATGTCACACAAGACCTGCCTTGGCAACAAAATCCATTCAAATGGGTATATACATGTAGCACTACACTGATGTTATGCACCACTGTAAAATCATGTTAAGTAATCATTCATTGACACAGTGTAATGCAGGACCAGTGACACAAATACCAATGAAATTCAAGGTGGTCATAAACTTTGGCAAATGACTGTAGAATGCTTGACAGGGAGGGTCAGGTCACAGACTTGCGAATACACGTAGTAGGAATTTGGATTGACATCCTGCAAGTTCTCCTCCTTACAGCAAATGAGGCGGTCAGGGAACAAGGAGGAGAACAAGAGAATACTGATGGATCTGGAGGTAGTCTTGAAGAGTCATAACTGTCCCTTCATTGTGCAATGCCTTGGCGCCCTCGTCAGTCCGGTAAGACCTTCCAGATGTTCTTGCGGACCTTTCAAAATCACCAGCTGGACCTTTCAAACACTCTCACAGAGTTCTCAAAATCTCTGAGGGAGCTCTCAAAGTCGCCCAGGGACCTTTAAATCTCCCAGAGACTGTCAAGAATTTGGCCGAGATCTTTCAAAGGAATCGTCCAGTGGCTTGTGAAGTCTCCCAGGGACCTTTCAAAATTCCCCAGGGACCTGTCAAAATTTCCCAGGGACCTTTCATACTGTACTCTCAGGGACCCTAAAAACCTCCCATGGACTGTTCAGAATTTGACATAGATCTTTTTAATTAAATTCCTAGTTGTTTACAAAGTCTCTCAGGGACCTTTTAATATCTCCCTGTTTGGCTTTCAAAATCTCTCAATAAATTCCAACATTCCCCACAAGCCTGACAGGGCTAAAGAGGTAGGAATCCACATTTCAAATCAACAACTCTTGCAGAGAAAAAAAGTCTGGACAGTTGTTTAAGGTCATTGTGATATTTTGATGCTAAATCATACTGGCATTACTGAAATATGTGAGTATGGGATTTGTAAAAGTAAAGCTCGCCAACTCTCTTCCTCAGAAGCAACTTCCACCAGCATTTTCTGCTTATATTTTGATTTACGTTTGGGAATAAGTTTTATAGGCATTCCTCCCGTCGTGCAGTTTCTGTACAGTTTGCCATTCACAATCACTTCCTGTTTTCAGAGTGAGGTGTGGATCTGCATGGAGCAGATGGCAACCTGCCTAGAGAAACTTCTCAAGAGATTACGGGAACCAATCCCCGAACAGATCATTGGCAAGATGGTGGTTGCGGTAAGTCACCGGATATGAAAATGATCTCATCCACCCATGCTGGAACTGCACATGCATTGTAAACCAACTCTGCCCGGTTTGTATTTTGTACTCAAACGTTCCCCCCCCTCCCGTGTGTCCCAAGTCCAGTGCAAAGTGTGAGAAACCCCAAGCACCAATTTTGTTGCAAGAAATGGCACTGAACATACATGATGTCTTTGAAACTCTTCGTAATGACTTGTTTCCCTGAAAACCCTTATCAGTCTTTTGTTTGTCAACTCTCAAAGCCCATCAGTCTCCAACGAGTTTGCTTGGGCCTTACCTTCCTCCATGCACAATGGGAAATCTTACAAAACATTCCAGTTGGCTCCCAAAGTTCTTGGTGTTTGGGTCAAGGTAATTAAGTAGTAACTCTTCTCACATCCCACTCTCAGAGAGGGTAGTGACCTGTCGCTTGTTCATGGAGAGTGAACAGACAGCCTGTAAATTTGAAAACCTGGTGAAATTAGAAGTCTGGACCAGAAGTGGAGTGACTGTAATTCTGTTGAACTTATTCAAGATGATACCTTTTTGTTGTTTCACAGATTGTAAATGCTCTGAATTATCTAAAGGAAGTACACGGCGTGATGCACAGAGGTAAGAACAAGGCATAGTGTGTATTGCACACATTTGTGAGTAGAGCAGACTTGAATCAAGACAAAGTGTCTTCAAGAGGCAGTTACCAGTTTAGGGCATAACCTGAAATTAAAAATTTGCATCTGTCTGGCCTGACATTCCCTCAAAAAGTTGACTATTGAGCATTTTATGTCAACCTGATCTTAATGCAGCATAGTTGAGGTTTCATAAACACCGACCCACTTGCATTTACACCTGTGAGAGCAGATAGCACTTAGTTATGTAGTAGTCGAAAATGAAATTGCATGGAGGACACTGGAAGTTTGTGTCCTCTACAGCCACAAGAACACATTTCAGCGTTCCCAATAACTCATCTACATGTAATCTTTTGGTTTAATTCTTTTCAGATAAATTTTTCTTTTTAATCAGGCTCTTTGAATTTTCCAGGAATAGTTGACCTAGAAAGAACAAAAAGTTGGTTTTTGGAGGGACAATGTATAGCGAAAGCACAAAGAATGTCTGCCAACATTTTTCATTTTAAGAGCTTTTTCTTTTAAAAAGCGCCCTCTTGTCCTGCTTTTAGGAAAACTCAGTGCAGGCCACACATGCCCATGTTGATTAAGTATGCTGCCCTCTGTTGTTTAGAAATACTGTATAACTTGGAAGAAAGCATGTTTGTAAAACTTGTTTTGGTCGTTTTTCAAAGTAGTCATTAAAGCTGCCTTGGACATGTTGGAAGGAACTGAAAGCATGGAAAGGGAACAAAACAGAAAGAAAAAAAAAATGGTTGCCCCTGGATATAAAGGATACTGTTATAACAAAACAGTGTTATGAAGCACAAATTTGGAGAATAGCAATTTCTTTAATATTTTTTTTCCTTTCCCTTTCTAACAAAGTAATGTCTCCTGTCCCCGTGGTCCCTGTAACTTTGTTATCATGAGAGTTGACTGTTCAGAGGAAAATGTCATCTCTTATTGAACACAGTTACCTGCACATGATGAGATGTTACATATACACATGTATGCAGGAGCAATTTTGTGCAAATGTCATCCAGGGTTTCAAATTTTGTTTTTCACAGAAATTGATAGTGTTTGGGGCTCAAATCTTTTAATTTAGAAATCACGGGCATGTGGAAAATAAGCGTACCAGGATTTTTCTGGGCATGTGATTTTTGCCGGGTGGTGGGTGCAGTCCCTAGAAGCTAGATGTCCATTAGATAATGTCAGCAACAGTTTAGCAAAGACTTTTTTTGTATGAAAGCTTTTGCGCAAACCCTATGAGACTGCAGACTGGACTTAACATTTTTAAGTGTTGTCTATAAGTGATTCAATATCTTCACGGTTAAACTTGGCGTTATAAGATGTTTATCGCTTTCTGGTGGCTGGTTCATCTCTTGAGAGAAAAGTTACCTTAGTAATGTCTATGTGTGGAATCTTTCTCACTCTCACTTCAGTTTATAAATAACCAATTCAAGGGTCCACTGAAAGGGGATTACTGTCTTGTTTTTATCCAATTTCACGCAAGTACATGGATATGTATTTATGTACATGTACTTTGCTTTGTAACAGAACTTCACGAGTGCAGAATGAAAGATTTATATAACAGGTTTTGTCCTTACCCAACGTATATTAATAAGCACTGTATGCTCAGTGCTTGTCCGAGAGCTTGTGAAAAAACCTCACAAGCTTACTGGGGTGGGACTCGAACCCACGACTTCCTGCTTACCTTACCACGTTGGGTAAGGGCAAAAGCCCGTAAAATAAATTAACATCTCCCCAACGCAAAAATAAATCTTGAAAAAAAGAATGAAAGATATTAACATACATGTAATGCATGTACATTGTAAGAAACAAAACATACTCTACTGGTACACTGTACATTGGCCTGCTATATGATTCGTGTATGACTACATACAGTAGGTATGCTTTTTGTGACACCAACTTGAGAGAGTTTGCAAAGGTGTGAGTCTGCTGTGACAACAGGCAGCTTTACCTGATCCTCGCGAAGTCCACAGCGTAGAAGAAATCTCTGTAGTAGAGAGACATTTCCAACCGACAACAGAGCAGGATCATGAAATACCCTTCCAATTTATCAGTCTGTTGGCCATAGAAGCACTTCCAACAGTTTTAATCTTTCACGAAGCTTATTCATGGATATACGCACCAGTGCAGTGTACAGGACTGAGATTTCTCCTTGTTTCCATGGTTTTTGTCATGTGAAAAGACAACACTGACGTTTTTGGAATCAGGCCCAAATTGACTTTACAATTGAGCGACCAAGCCAAGCGCCCGCAGACTTCCTTTTTGCCATGCATCACATTGTGCATCACACATATACATGTGGCACTGCTCGTAAGCGTTACTGTAAGTTCCCCCAACGTGAAGGAACAGCGTATTTGCACGGTGTGGTAAGACTCATGCACTGCAAAGCATACGTGGTAACGTGGTTTACTGGTTCCTGCCACTCAAAGCCAGTGACCTCAGCAATGCTATGAAGTTCAGTGTGAACTTGGACAACACAGAGCATGATGAAACAATCCAAACCATCAGAACTTTAGTTAATTCACGGAGAGCTAGAGTGTGTAATTTTAGCACTTGAGTATAGTCTGCTTTTGTTGCATCATCGTCAGGCTTGTGCATCACCGGCCTGCCAACACTCCGATAATTGCACCGATAAATGTACATGCACCTGTGCATTCTACGAAAATTCCACATTGAAACTTCTTGGAATGTTGTGACAGAAACCATATCACATTTTTAGAACTTGTGTAAAGTGTTAATATTTTAATTTAAGGGGTTTATCTGAAAAAAAGCAGTGGAAAGGAGAGTATTGGAAACAAAGTTAAATGTACATGTATACTCACAAATTGGAGAACAGCGAGGGACATGAACAACATTTTGTGACTTCCAGGGAATGCTGAAACAGAATCGTCATTTCTACAAAAGGTGACCTTGGGTAGTGGATATCTTCAAGGGTGTCATGAGTGTGGGTGACAAAATCAGACCTACATGTATTAGCTGTTATGCGAAAAGTCAAGTCAGAGTGAGGTAGAAAATAAAACCTATTTTGTTTTGTTCAAATTTTCTTGTACCGGTAATGGTATACTTCTAAGTTTGAGAATGATGCATTATTCATATGGTTAAACCCGTGCCAAAATCACCAGTTTATGCTTGGCTTTAACAAATGTGCCTCTTAAATCCCCAGGAGGGCATACTATCCACCTCACCCCCCATTCATTGCTTTGCTGGGCAATGCATCTCCCTTTGGGGTTTGTTTTTTCCCCGGCTTTTTCCTGTCTCATGCCTGTGTAATGGGGTAATCTTTGATCCTCTTTATTGAAGCTGGCAGTAAGGAAATACAGTGGCATTTACAGGAATGGGGAAAAAATGGAAATAAGTTATAAACCTGTTGTTTTTACCTTCTCAAGAAATGCTGTTTAAGTGCACTACGCGTTTGTCCTTTTCAAGGGGCAGTGGTTGGAACAAATCTTATGGGACCGTGGTTTGGATCGTTTGATGCAGTAACCTTTTTGTTTTAATAAGAAAAGGTTGACAGCCTTTTATGGAGGGACGCATGTCATTCCATGAAGCTCTACAACTTTAATACCAGTGTTGCTTCTCTGAAACCCAGAAGGGGACTAGGATACAGATTTGCCCTCGAAAAAGTTTTGCTTAGCACAAACAGGTTGCTCATCAAAACTCTGCTTTTGCCCAGAGCTTGTGACTGATCCCCAACCAATTTAGGGCAATAATGGGGTATATTTATAAAGTGCACGCATCCACCTGCACCAAGGTTGGCCAATTGAACGCGCAATTTAAATCAGATGATTGAAAATCTTTCGTTTAAATCAATTTTTGATTGCAAAAAATATGGTTCCAATTTTTCAGTTTCCAACTCCCAGTTGTTCCAGTGATTCTCTATATTTTAAATGGCAAATATACTTCTCTTAGCCCTTGAATACATGTAGCTGTAGCTACATTGTACACACAGAATGTTGATGAGAACGACATTCTACTTACATGTACACGTACCCCGTACATGGGTGGATGCACAGGTGGTCTGGGTTTATGGAGGGATCCTCTTTTTTCATTTCAATCCACATGTTTTGAGTAAATCAATAAGCCTTTTGGATTACATGTAAATGCATGAGTAACGTGACTTAAAATGTCAGCCTTTTGTGTTGAATGTGGCTTTGTACTATTTTAGTCCATGCACATCTGGTTGATAGCATTTTTTTTATTCACTGCCCTCTGATTTTGCATGCAGCCCCTGGTTAACAGAATCCTGTGAACTCAACCCTTCACAAGCTTTGAGCTCGGTTTAAAACCTTGTACTACCATACACATGTACGCATAGCCTTAGGCAATACTGTACATGTATCTGTTAAGTTAAAAGTCAGATTAACTGCCTACATGGATTTTCGATTAAAGTACTTGATCGAAACCTGTTAATGTAGAAATTATGATTCCTTTGATGTTTGTAACCAAATGAAAGAAATTAGTGAAGAGTAATTAGCATTTATCTAAATTTCCTACCTTTGGAACAGATGATTAGGCCCACTTGCCTCCAATTGAAAAGAATTCAATAAATCTGTTTTAACATGAAATCTGATTAAAAGAAAATGAAATAAAAGAAATAGCTAACCCTGACGAGTACCTCAGGGCCAATTTTATAGAGCTGCACAAAATTTGCTTAAGTGGGAAAAAAACATTGCAATACACAAAGTTTACCATCTCAAACTCTCTATGATTGTCATGCTAACCAAAAAACAGCTAAATACAATCCCAAAACAATATGCATCACATGAAGTTTTGGCTGGTTACCAGATTTGTCAAGCAAGGATTTCTTGCGCTTAAGCAAATTTTTATGCTTAAGCAGCTCTATGAAATTGGCCCCTCCTGATGTTTAAGACAGAAAATCATGATTATCCCAGCTTTTTTCTCTCGTTTTCCTTTTCAGATGTCAAACCGTCCAACATGCTACTAGATGAGAAGGGAGTAGTGAAGTTGTGCGATTTTGGGATCAGTGGGCGGCTCGTGGACTCCAAAGCTCGGACAAGGAGTGCCGGCTGTGTGGCCTACATGGCGGTGAGTAGACTTCCAAAAGGGAGCAAAAAGTTTGTGTTTCATGCGAAAGGCACAGAAAATGTCGAGTGTAACACCGGTACCCCTCACCCTCCCAAGCCGTCCAGTGTCCATCAGGGGCTGGGCAGGTCTGTGGGTTAGAGGGATGCAGGTGCCGTTGCTTTCAGTGGGCCTTCTTGCCCGTTTGCACCTTCTGGCTTCCTGACCACAAGATTTTCTTGGAACATAGGAAGGTCACCATTTATTTATTTATTGATATATATTGGTTTATTTTATCGTTATTGTAGCCCAGATGCCATATTGCAAGAATGTTACAATATCAAAGAAATTAATTATAAAACAAAAATCAAAAAATACATATGAATGTAATGAAGGCTTGCAATAGAACCCTGTTGTAATTCAGCCATTACATGTAATATTGAAAATTTAAATATAACACACAAAGATATAAATAAGAATAGCTCAGTCACCACACATACAAATTATATTAAGAAATATTAAAAAATATCAGGAAGTACTCAAAAGTGTAATTAGAATAATTTTGCGAAGGGAAACCAGTGGGGAAAAAGGTTATTTATAGAGTTGAAGACATAAACATACATAAACAAATACCAAAAGTCAGCTAAACAGTCTTCAGCCATTTTAGACATTTCTGGAAAGGGGAGAAATTTGTACCTGACCGTGGTGGTTACTTGACTGAAAGTTTTCCCAAATACTCAGAATCTTGTGGCCTGGGAATCAGACTATTAATAACTACCGTATTTCAGAGCGGCCACAGGGGTATTTTCGTGCATCCTCTCCGGGTGGATCCATCATTAGGTTTTGAAATTCCTGAATCTGAATAAAACACAGCCTAATCTTCCAGAGTGTCTCGCTGAATGTGATTTGAGTGAAGCATTTTTGCTCATCTTGGACATTTTACGGGTAGGGAGGTTTTTAATATGAATAACACATCATCCAAACGCATGAATAAAGTCAGTAAGCAGCAAATTCAGGAATACCTCAAACTTCTCTGTTGGGGTTTCCGTGAGGACCTTTCATCTCTTTCAATAAGGACGGGACGGATGGTAATCCCATTTCAATTTTGTAATAAATGTTAAGTGGTAATTTCACACCTCGTGAGTCAGTGCTAGTCACACGGGGAGGCTGCATCGTGCAAAATGGACCCAAAAAAACGAAGAAAAAAATTTGGAATTCATTGGAAAACACTCTCCCGAGATTTAATCTACATTTGTAGAACTAAGGTGCCTTCAGTACTGTCTAAATAAAATAATCGCACCTGTACATGTAGTTTTATAGATTTTTTACAGGATGACAATAAAAGTTTTGTTGCCATACATAAACATGTTTGCTATATATGGCATCGACTCATCGTACCGGCTTGTACACCTACCGGTATATTAATTTTAAAAGCTTGGGTTCCATTTACGTTTTGGAAACATATTGGGAGTTTCCAAAGATGTCCTGGTACCCCTACGGTACCTCGGGAGATGTGAAATTTTAACATGTTTAACAGTGGGTCTTGCTGTTGCACTGATAAGCAGTGCATTGCAATTGAACCTTAACCTCCAAAGGGGAAAAACTTTTCTCACATTTTCCCATGTGGAAAAATGAATATTCATTTCACAAATTGTGAAAAAAATTTGCCCCTCAGTGGCAAGAATTTTCCCACTTTTTTACCCCCTGTGAAAAAGAAATTCACAAGTGGGAAAAGATTTCACAGCTGTTTTTTTTTACAAGTAGGAAAAGTTTTCATGGCTGCTCAAATGGGACGTTCCCCTGTAAATGCAAATGGGAATGCTTTCCACTCTTTTTCCGGTCATTTTCACTGGGTTAAGTTTCAGTTGCATTGCACTGTACATGTACATGTACACGTATTCATAACATTGCATGCTCAGTCTCGTCTGAGACACTGAGACACTTTGGAAATCGTTCTCATCTACGGTACCCCGTGCTACCAGTGCATATCTGACTCGGGCTGGCTAACTGACCGAGTCAGGCTCGGCCGTTGAGCTGTACACGTAAATGATATAACCACTATATGGATTCAGTTTACGTACATGTACATGTATGTACATATAGTACTGTGCCTCCCTTCAGATAAAGTATTGTTTGTGCAGATCCCTTGCCTTTTTCAGTGACACCAATCTGACTCTCCCATTCAAGCTGCTGTGCATGTACATGTACATTGCCACCATCTGAAAAACTCCAAGCTATTTCAGAATGGTAATTATTCCAAAAGTTTGAATTTTTCCTTGATGCAATAAAGAAGTCAAACAAGATTACACTGATATAAGGAACAAATAAACAATTTTGATCTCATGAGAATGTTACACTTCGCATGTGAAAGAAAATGATAACCTAGGAAATTGCTGATTGGAACTAGTTTACAATGATAAGGATAAAGAATCAAGAAAAGAGCTTATTTAAACAAGATGATCTCGGAGACGAGAGCTTAGAAGGCACTACAGCAAAGAATGCTGATCTCTACCGATGGCAAAGATTAGTTCAGTCCTCGACGTTGCGAACATGAGCTGCGACGGGGACAAAGGCCACATCGAATAAGAATGACTGGGCTTGATGAGACGAAACGGAGAGGGCGTGATGACCCTAGCAAATACCGGACTCATTGATCCCACAAACTGGAACTGGATTCAGTTCACAAACTTTCTCTTCCAGAACAAAATTCAGCGCTGCAAAAATTGAAATGGTGCAGAAGTCGATAAGTCAACAACTTCCTTCCAAATCTGGCTTGGTGTGTGTGGCCCCCTCTCTCTTTGCCTGCCAGAGCCCGTCTTTATAAATGGCCTACACCTCTTCTATAAATTTCTTTTCATTCCGTGAGTTTCTTACAATACATGTAGATTGTTTAGCATTACTTTGTCTTACAAGAAACTTCCAGAACATACCGGTACACCAAACATCCAGAAATAATGCAATCTTGCAGTAGACCTCCAGAATGCTCAATCTGCCACACATACAGAGACTACGTGGGTATCTTCGGGTAAATGTACCAGTGCCTCAGACTAGTTGTGTTCCAGCCCTCCTATACTTTCTGTGTTACATTTTTTTAAAACATTTGTATGACTCCTTAAAAAAGTCACCGGTATTGCTCAAGCAATGCACAACCCGCGTGGTTGTAACAAAGTTACGTTGTGTACATGTACCAAGGAGGCTAATCTGAGCTTGTGATTGCTGTTCATCTGGAGGGGCCTTAGACATGGCAGTAATGCGTCATTTGAAGTTTTAAACGAGTTCATAAACCCACCCGAAAACATGTCAAGGGCCGGTTGTTTGGATTGTTAGCTTACACAAGGTACATGTACATGTTTACCGGTACATAACATGTTTATATGGAACCTAATTTAAAATATTCGTACATGTTCATTTCATGTATTGTACATATACCCGTACATGTATCAGTTGAGTTGTTTGTACATGTATGTACATGTAGGTATCGAACATGGGTGCATGTACCTGGTAGGTACCAATGCAACTCCATCCCCTTCCATGCAACTCCACCCCCTCCCATAATGCTGTTTTTTCTCGGAATAAACAGGGACATGCTGTGTTACAAACCATGGCCTTGGACACCTTTGCAATGGAGCCATTTTCTCACTCTGAGTTTGGGCACAAGTGCTTTAAACAGTCCCTGGCAAACTAGTGGATTTCATTGATGTTATCACCATTATTAGAAGAAACCCGGATGCGTGCACTCACATATACAGGTACATGCCAAATAAACCACCGTCGATTTGAAATTTTCGAGCGCATCTGCAAGGATCACTCGCTGACTCCTGAAGACTTTTGTAGAGAACTGCGCATCTTCTTTTTAATTAAACTTTTGTTTACTACAACAGTCGAATCTCGTTATTATACGAGTGTCTCAAGACTTAATTATCTCATATTATCCAGATCCTCATCTTAAGCCAAAAGTATTTTCCCACCCACGCGTCGTTTATCAATCGTACTACCAAAGACACTGGTAGGTCATGAATTTGCTTTCAAAACAGTTTGATTCTGTTCTTTATGAAAGTACCGGTATTGAGTGGGTTGTTGATTGATGAGTTGTTTCTCAAATACCCGTGCTAAATTGAGAAATACCGGAAAAACCCTTGTCTTAACCGAAATTTCGTATCGCCCAAGCTTGTATTGAAGAATTTTTTCTTCAAAGGAATGTACATGTACACATTTTGATTGGGACCGGCAAAACATGCCCGTCTTAACTGAAATCTCCTATCCCAGCTTGGGTTGCAGAGAGTCAACTGTGATTATTAAAGAAAACAGTTAGTTCCCCCAAATGGTGTATACAGTCGAACCTCGTTAATAAGAGATTCTTTGGACTTGGCAAATTAGCTTGTTACATGTATATTTCCTTGTTTTATGCAGAATCCTGCATTAACAGTACTCTTATTAACGAGAATGGACTGTATTGGGACTACAGGCTGACAGGCGAACGTTATCATCAGGGTTCATATATTTCTCTTTGTCAGAAACTGCCAGCCCAAGTGTGCAATGCCCATCATTGATTGGTTGCTTGGCCCTTTGCCAGACTAATTTACGTTGAGCACGTATGCTCTGTGTTTTCCGAGAGTGTGTGAGAAGTACATGTACATGTACCCACTTGTAAATGCTGTATAACAAATTCATTCAGCGATACTGACTGCAATACCCTTTGCTGTTTCTTAATTATCAAAGAGCGAACTTTCAGGGTTCATCTACTGTGCATACATGTACAGTACATTGCATCTGAAAGTTAATACCGTGATTGGGAGTCAGAAATGTTGTTAAACGAATTCACTTCTACATTCACACTCGCATTTCACAAGGCGTGAAAGCGACGGCCCACTTGTGAAATCGCACGGAAATGTTTTCCCACTTGTGTGGATATGTGCCAAAAGCTTTTCCCACTTTGGGAAAAATTTTCCATGATGTGTGATATGACAGTGAATTCCCTGGGAAGAGAAAAAAAGTGTGAAGAGAATTTCCGATTTGGCCAGCCCTGCCTTGTCAGCACAGTTTCTTTTGCAGGAAATTCAGGATACAGTCGTGGTTGTAAAAACTGGAGACTTTGTACATGTACCAGTTGTCTCTAAAAAAGAGCTATTAAAATGTGCCCCATAACATTTTTGGCCCTGCAATACATGTGTCTGTTTCAACATGTATCCAGTCACCACAACTGTGTAACAAAAATACTAACACAGTGTAATTACCGGGGTACATGTACATTGTACATGTACACATAGGTACATGCATGGTACATGTAGGCCTTCACTGCATTAAGGGGGCAATTTGGTTTTGTTAAAATAGTTGGGACCAAGTTGTCATGTGATGAAGACAAGGCTTTGTCCCCGTAATGTTTTGGTACCCATGCATCTCAATGTGTGTTCTTTTGCCATAACCCTTGGAAGAAGTACAGTGTATGCATGAGTGGACCTTCCCTGCGGTTTTGATAGGGTACGTGTAGTTGGATCTGCAATGTTGGGGACAAAAATTTGTCCCTATAACGTTTTGGGTCCCCATTTCAACATACCTGTTGTCTCCATAACCCGGTAGCAAGTACATGTACATGTACTGTACATTGTACGTTTCATCACATGTGAATGAAAAGTATTCTAGTGGTGCATGTGCAATATACAAGTGCGTGCGTGCGCTGTGGACTTTATTGTTTCTACTGTACTAGCCTTTATCTTTCCTCTAACCCATGCCCATGCCCCCATTTTTATGCATACTGTAGAGTGTACATGTACAGTACGTCTCCTACGGCTGAGCATTCAATGTGACATTTCCTAGATTGCGCAGTTGTACCGGTAGTTGTGGACTGAATGAATAACCATCATACTTAAGGCAGCTTACCACGTGTACCTTTTTTTGGGTGCGTTGTGTGTACGATGGGTTCATGCGTTTCACTTTCATGGACGCAAAAATCGACCCTGTATGTACATGTACACATGTATGTACCTGTACAGGTCTCAAATTTCAATGATGTTAGGGCACTGCCATTTTGGCCTCAGGTACCTGTAAGTGAACATTTTAAGGGGCACCGGGGCCATGGGCAACAAGGCCATTTTTTGGATAAAGGAAAGGCAAAAAGGCCAAACACTGTTTTGGGGCCATCAAATAAAGAATCACCTTAAACTCCGGTGAAGCGACAAGAACAGATCTGGAGAGGGGGAATCGCCTCATCTCCCCTGACCAAAGAATAAAAAAGCAAAGCTGTAAACCAGTTTTAAAATGCAAAAGAAATAAAATTGCCTCCTCTTTGGATAAATCCTGCCTGTCTCACATGCTTTACTTATGAGTCGCGCGCACACCTCCGGCTCTGCATGACATAGCGTCTCCTTGTGTTTTGCTTTCTGGGAATTTATTGGCTATGGCTAGAATATGTACATTGCAATATGCAGACGTAGCCCTGTACAGCATGACCGTTGTGGAATGGACGCGACTTTGCATGAAGTGAATTTCCCGAAGCTTGTAGCACGAAGACGATCGTCATTCGGCCACACCACAAAACTAATTCTTTACCTGGATTTAAGATCGGCAACTTACGGGAAATAAAAGGTACAGTTTCGGGGGGCACCACGGCCGAGATGACATGGGCACACGGCCATTTTTGGCCATGGACCGAGTGCCATTTTCAAGGCGCCGATTGCCAATGAAAGGGCACCGATCACCATGGCCGCAGTGGCCGCGGTGAAATTTGAGGCCTGCATGTATACGCATTTATGTACTGGCCGTGTACATGTATTTCAACTGAAAGCTAGTACGATTACATCTCTTACATGTACGTTTGCAGCTGTCATGATTTGAGACACTTTTCTCCCTCCCCCCCTCCCCCAACAGTAAATTTACTCAACTCACAACAAACTTATGAATTGCCCGCCAGGGGAACTCAAGTAAAGAGTGATGTGACATTGGTACATGTATATAGTCTAAAATGTTGCAGACATGTGAATCTATCTGTAATTGGAAGTAATTGCAGTTGGCACAGGTGCGTCGCAGTAATCTGATCCCCCAGGCTTAATGTATGTATACACAAGAAATCCAATTGATTGCCTGTTAATGTACAGCCACACATCCGTTGGACTCTCGAGCAAATTAAATCTTCCGTTTGTTTTGGTCACAGGCCCGGGCGTGCAGCGTCCTCAAAATGCCAGGCCCCGGCCAAACTTACAAAATGTAAACCCGGGGATCGGCCAACTGCCTTACCCGTAGCCAGTGTAAATCAAATCATCGCAGACAGCTTTATGTTGTTGTGGGAGTCTCGAGCGAATGGGAAGGGGGAAGGGTTAAGAAATTCGGGGCGACAGGCAGACGGACAGATGGAAAGCCAGGGTGATATTTTCGGTTTGAGCATCCATTTGTTTGGGATGGCATTCCATCATGGGGGTTAATGGACAGTGAGTGGGAATGCCACCACCTGCTTCGGTGCCGGCAAGGTTGAGCGGAATGTCGCGATGACGGGTGTCTAGACCATCTTGCCCCCAGTTTGACCACTGCAGGGGAAAAGAAAAAAACAAGATGTCTTTTGCATCAGTGTTCAACTTCTTGGAACTTGACAAAAAAGGGGGAGGATTCCTCTGCCTATAATGGACATTTTCATGTTGCGGGTATGATGAGATACAACTTTGAAGATCATTTTTGCTGGAAATGAAAAAGGTTACATACGGTGTATGGTTTTGGTGAATGAAGTTTCATTTTGTTTTTATAATTGATTACAGTTTATGGGATGCACATGTAAGAAGGAAGGGGAATGATATTTTAAAAGGTGCTGATTTTGGGATTTTTGCATGCACTGTGCCCATCATCAGATTTCTTCAAACTTATCACAGTAATCTGTAGCAAAGCTTTTTTAAAAATGGTGACTAGGAGTTATCAATTACATGTAGGAATCAAAAAGGACTATGTATGTACATGTACAAGGACAGATCCTGTGGTGCTTGCTTTGAACATCCAGCAGTTGTTCAATGCCCCTCGCCTTTAGTAATGCACGAGCTCAGAATTCACATGCAGTATTACATTTTAGGCACAAGTCATGCAAGTGGTCAGGGATGTCTCCAGAGGGATATTCCCTGCTGGCATATTACATGCTAGTGCATGCCGGCATTAGTAGGAGGCATGTTGCCAAGAGGTTTACCGTAACTCCAGAACATGGAGTCAGGGTTCAAATCCAGCAGCTGGTTTGGTGTTACGACCTTTGGCAAGTCACTTAACTCCCACCCACCTCTCTTTATCCAGGTGTACCAGTCTATGATAGGTACAGCACGGTACATGTTCATGTACATGGGTCATTTTATAAATTAGGGATCCAATTGGTTTGTGTCCTTGTTACACTGAAATCTGATTTTGTAAGCTCAGAACACATTGTCTAATTTTCAAGAGTGATGGATGAATTCAAATTTGCCTAACAAGAATAATCAGAAATCAATTTCAGTGATACTGGTATTTCCATGTCAAATGACACAGGTCAGGTGTAACCGGGACACAAAAATGTCACACTTTTGGACCCTGACTTTATGAACATGTACATGTAGAATGGCCCACATGTACATGTACATGTACAGTGTTTGATTAGCCTGTTTGATTGGCCGTTTATGTCTTAAGTGGTAGTCTTGATGCAAGACGTCCCAAGTGTGGTGGTGCATTAGATAGTGATGCATTGCTCTCTTTAGTCGTTGACCGATAGAGGGCACTTCACTGTGGGCCGACCGGTTTCGTCTACGTGAACGTGTACAGAATGTCCTCTAGTGGTGATTCGGGGTGTGTGTGTGGGTGTGTGAGTGAGTGATGTGATGACGGCAGACATGCCAGGTGGTCTTGCAGTGTGAAAACAGGGCCAAGAACATCTTGCACCAAGACTACTGAAGTGGCCGCACAGAGCTGTGTACACCCCAATGAGCTGAGTTAAGGAATATGTACACATGAACAAGGGTAGTTTTGATGTAGAGTATCTTGAGCACAAGAATGGTACATGTAGATCCATGTACATGAATAAAGTTATACAGACTCATTAGTATAACTACATGTATTATTAACATTGGCACAAGCCACATGTTACTTCTTGGAAGCTGACAATACATGTATACAATCCATAAAATCCATACATCTATAAACTCTCAACATCAGACCGTGTACCGGTACATGTATGCTTGTACCTGCAAGTAGCGTACATGCATCATGTAGCAACAAGGACTTTCAGTTGAGGGTTTCTTTTCTCTCCTCCGACTGACCATCTGCAAAGTTTTCACGTGCATAATTCAAATGCATTGTGTGCTCGAAATGACTCCTCGTGAGCCGGGTATGCTTCTGACACACTTCACTAATCCAATTTCTTTTTTCTTTTTTAATATCCCCTGCATCTCTCACAGCCGGAGAGAATCGACCCGCCTGACCCCGCTAACCCAGATTACGATGTCAGGGCAGACGTCTGGAGCCTTGGAATTTCCCTGGTGAGTGCAAACAAGTTACAGAAGTCACTGCTTAAGGGCCGTTGTAATTTGCGTAATTTGTGTATACGCAGGTAACTCAAAAATTATCGAAAAGCAACATAAATGAGTTGGAGAAATTCTCGGTACAAAGTACCCCAAAGGATTCACTTGTACATGTACCTTGAAGAGGCTGCTTCTGTGGTCAGAGGTCAGGGGTGTCACGTGCATCCCAGGGAGGCTTGACGGCAGCCATCAGCCAGTGGCATTCACTAGTGCACGCGTCATTTCGGAAAGAGCCCAAAGAAGTCGTGACATTTTTGCCCAATATCTTTACCCTTCCAAGCATACAGTGTTTGACGCTGACAGAGCCCCGGACTGTTTTGAACTACGTGTATCGAGACAGGCCTTGCTCTGTGAAGTACACGTCGTGATGCAACGGAAGTAATCTTCATGCACACTGGAGCTTCTGCCCGTCCTCATTGTGAAAGATTTACTGCCGGTCACAAGCAATGAGCCAGTCGGGTATTCGTACCGTGTGTGCCCAAAATGAAGCACGTGTGGGTCATTCGGATGCACCTGCGAGGTCTACCCCATCTACGCGGACCAGCCCAGGTGTCTCGTTCCCGGATGATCTTGCTGTTTTGAAATACTGAACTGGCTCATTGCCTGCTACAAGTATACGTACGTGTACTGTCGTAACTGCTCAGCACCATGAAATGATTCCCTGGAAATGTTTTCAAGATGTGATGCAAAACTCAAAAACATGCACATGTATATGCTCTGTACACATGTAGGCACGCTGTTTTCATTTACAATTTTCATTATTGAGCTGGAAAAGTCTCATTCTGCCTCACTCAAGAATTCGCATGCCGTGTCGGATTCGGGATGTTTTTGGGGGGGGGGTCGTTGCTGAGCTGTTTGCACATCTTTGCACATAAACCAAAGGGCTTGTACCGTACGTAAGCAGTGAACTGAGATTTGCATTGTATAGTATATGTGTGCCCCATTTCAGGACCGGAAATTTGAGATTGCATGTACAGTGTATGTGTATTATGTTCCATGTACATGTATTTCTACACTGTACATTGGGAATAATGAGCATTGATCAGACAACATAAGGAATGTGATTAGCTACGGCGCACATGTACATACATGTACATACTGTACTCGTATGTACCCTATAGAGGTTATAAACGGCAGACTTCTTCCTATTGGGTTCTTTTGTCACTAAAGGTCTACCCATGTGTATCCCTATGGAACAAAAACACAGACTGGGAGTATTGCTGCCATGCATAGCCTCCAGTAACCATCTTGACATCAGATGACCTGTAGACACACAGTTTTCCTTATTTGTTTACACTCGTTTAAGACTTCTTCATTCGTTTCTGCGTTTGATGGTGGTATTAATGCGTCGTGCTTGGTTGCGTCACAGATAAATTGCAAGTTCAAAGAATTTGCAGGGAAAAAAATTCACCCCCCGGCCGCTTTTTCGGGTAAGAAAATCCGACGTTATCTAGCTATCAAGTCTCTCCCTCCCTCCAAATCTTCCCTTGTGAGATGCATGTAATTTGAAGGAAAATAGGTCTGACGTCTGGTCTTGTTGTCATGGAAATTAATGAAACAGGCCTCCAGGTTTGGTCCAGCACTCCCGGGGATGAATTGGATGTCAATCAAGTAAAAATCTTGTCTTCTGAAAGTCCACAAATGCGTACCTCATTACTGGTCACAGTGAGAGTTGTTTGAAAAAAAAAATTACTGGTCAGTAGGTTTAATGACAGAGCATGCATGCACTTTATTCTGTTCAATTGTGTCGGTGTGTACATGTACATGTACTTATAGTGCATACAGTACATTTGCTTTATTTGAGGAAATACCATAACTACCTGAATTGAAGCAAGGGGTTGTACAGTACGTACATTCTCATGTTCGTTGAAATAGAGACTTACATTTACCTGATATCCGAGGACCGGTACTTGACCAATGTTGTTATTGCACCAATTAGTAAAGTTTTCAGACAGAGAAGAATTTTTTTTATAACGATGAACCACCTGCTGGTGGGTCCCCCTCCCCTGGCTCCCCCAACCTTGTCCCCCTTTAGACCTGATCACCGTGAACAACATGGCCAAACTTTGTGTCCAGCACTGGTTTGGAGTAATGTTGGGACTCAAGAAGAAGATTATTTCTTAAAGGGTTTGTGGGGGAAGTTTTAAAACACGTGTAACTCCAGGCCACGCAGAAAGTACTGATTTCACGTTTATGTCCAAACGATTGTCAACCCATATTTCAGGTAATTGGCCGTTTCAAAGCATTGTCAATTTTTGCTTTTTTCTCCTATAGTTACTCGTACCGGTGCACTCTCGCTCCAACCTGTTTGAACTTACATGCAGTTCCCAATCTGTTCATCTTACCAAGGGCAGGCATTCCTGACTGGCACAAATATGTGCATGCCTTTAAGGATGATTTGTCCAGAGATTGGTGTTTCCAAAGAATTTGCTGATTGGCAGGCATTGGCCCTGCGGATCAAATGCAATACTATGCATGTGTTTGCACTGCTGGTCCCTAGACTCTCAGCACAGTGATAGTTAATGTACATGTATCCCAAGGAAATTGATTAACATGTTAATTCTGGCATTTAGTCCCTTCGTGTTTTGTTTTTGATCTACAGATTTTGTTTTTCACCAGTTCCTGTCATGTTTACTGCCACCATTTCTTTTTCATAAGAGTTGTGTTTGTGAAGGGATGTGTTTCCTCAGACAACTGATTAACAAGCATTCCTGGACTGAAAATCACCTACCCAAGTTTGGTCACAGTTTTATGGTACTGGTAGCTTCTTGTATGCTTGGAACGCTTGAAGGAAGCTTCAAAACTTTCTTTATTACTTTTTCTTGCACTGGGAAATGGATTTGCAAAATGTACATGTACTTGGACATTGTATTCAACAAATTATTGTTGAATTTCAAAGGTCCTGTTGCAGGTTTCTGATGTCTAAACATGGCAACATGCACAGAGTACATGTATGTTTGTGTTTTCAATTTGTGCCTGACATTTGTAGCCCCCATCTGAGAATTCAGCCTTTTAGCCGATTTCAGCTTTTTTTGTTTAGGGGTAGACCCTGAATTTCAGCTTTTTTTTTGCACACCTGGTTGGTACAAAAGTATGGGAACTTTTTACATTTCAGCTTTTTGCTAGCTGTTTTCAGGTTTAATTTAAGTAAGTGGCAATTCACACCCCTGATTTAACATGCTGAGAAATTTCTGGAGCTATCGGGTAATTTCTCCTGTGAGAGTCAAAATTAGAGTCTGATCTTTGGGAGTTGAGACCACTCATTAAAGGTTGATTGAAGTTAAGCAGCCCCCTTAAGGCAGTATCAGAATATGGCCGGCATGGTATTACATTCAGCAGTAATTGCCCAAAACAAGGTTCTGCCGTACATGTACAGTACCTTGCAGCCAAATGAAAGCCTGGAGTCAGGTGAGACCATTTTTGTTATTGTGTGACGGCTCACCCCCTAAGCACATTGACATTTGATGGTCATTGACCATGCAGTCCTTCCCCACACGTGTAATTAAGACCGGGTACGTCAGTGTGTGTCTTGGCAAGATCCTGTGCACTGGATATCATGGAATATATCTATGTGAATGTACATGTACCAGTACTTCAGAGCTGAAGCTGTGAAAGGGTACATGTACATGTACAATGTGTGCTGGTGTTTTGAAAACCTAAATGTTTTGAAAGCAAATTGGCAAACCTTGAGTTGGAAGGATTACAAAAACAGGTCCTTTTAATCCTAGAGGCCTAAATTTCCCTAGCTGGAGGCTGTGGTGGAGCTGCCTGGCACAGTCTGCAACTTATTTCGTCAAGATACATGTATCTGATTGGCTTGTGTACAAATCTCAGAACATGCTCAGAACTTCTGAGGCTGCATTGGACAGGATCACGACGGGACCAGAATTACAAGTAGTCACAGTCTGCTTGTGTTGGTAGTACAGGCATTTTATTGTAATTTACGGCACAACCTTGGACAAATTGCAACAGAAATTTTTCAATGTTGTGTTCATTTTATTACATATCAAAAGTCTACCCATGGGGAGGTAGAGTATTGGAAATTGAGTAAGTGCCACATTGTCAAGCTGGAAATGTACTTCTCAAAGGTTTGTTGGCATTTCCTGTGTTAAGCATACACGTACGTTGTATATACTATGCCTAAACTGGTTGAATATGATTTGACAAGAATAGGGATAGAAGCAACTCTTAAAATGATCAGAAGCAATGTGAGATGCCGAGGATTGTTAAAAGAGATACTGTCACCAGATCATTTCTGGGAACACCAAACTTTTGAGACGGCTAAGGACAGTGAGGTGTCTGCTACCGTACTTTAAGGCGATGATTTCTTAAAAGCATAGTCACTCTGAATCCAAACTCCTGTCACCTTTGTTTTGCACTGTAACATCAAGTACAACTGTACATGTACATGTCAAGGATCAACAGATGTCCGTTTTTAACTGCTGACACGATGTGCAATGTTTTAATCGGAACATCCGCCAATGTCCGATGTCCTTGAAAACGCAACCTTAACATGATGTAGGCCTAGCGGTACATGTACTAATACAAGAGCGGTGCGCTCCCTTTAAGTGTCAGTTTACATATGAATGGGATTAGTATTGTTGCCTTTATTGTCAAACGATATACATGTAGGTTGCGCTCCATTGTATTCACACCCAAAGCACGCGGTACACGCATGCATGTACATGTACACGTAGCTTGCTCATGTACCAGTGCATGTACCGGTACATATAGGGTATGCAGCATAGACATGCAGCAAAGCTTCCGTACCCATTTTTCCTGTGAGTCCAGTCTGGTTGTGAAAATGGGCGTGTCGTTACAACTCATCAGCATCTAATGAATATTGATTTTTGTGATTGCCTTACCGTGGAGAGGAAATACCACGGTGTGTGCACTTTAGGCATTCATAGCACGCGTAGCCGTGGACGACAACACAAACTTGAAGAATGCTCTCAATCTTCAGAAACTCGAAGAATGTCAATCCCGGTTCTTTCACAGAATTTATGGCACATCCACCAATGACACATAATTTCGGCATTACTGAAAATCATGAAGAAAGGAGCACAAACTCTCGATGGAAAAGGGATAATGCGGCACAGTAGACTCGGCATACAGATCGATGTACGTGTACGGTACATGCACATGTACATGTAGCTCCATGTTCATGTACATATACATTTGTAGTGGAACCAGTTATGCCATTGATATCAGTTTCAATGTTTTCTCTGGTCTTATTTACACCATACAAATTTCGTTTTGCAACAGTACCGCCAGCGGTCAGATTGTGGAAATTTTTCATAGAACTCGAAGACACCGTTTAAAAGTTTCGGCAAAATTATACAAAATATAGATGCAATACAGACATGATTTGGTAATGAATATGAACATTTATTACACACTAAACACAGTTATACAGTAAAATTTCGATAAGTCGAAGCCTGTTAAGTCGAAGCTCCGTTTACCTCGACGTCTTTCTGTATTCCCGACAAAAGAATAGGCCTTTATGTACAATGAACTATCCGTAACTCGAAATGTCAATACCACTAAAGCCGCTTATCTCAAAGTTTTGGCAGGCCAATTAAAAAAAAACACTGAAGAATGATGAATAAAAAGTGATGAAAGAACGCTTGCCTTCATTATGAGTCATTACTGTCACGCGCACGACTTTTCTTTGATGAGCCGAGCATGTTCACACGGGCTGCCATTGTCACGTCGACAAGCACTGGGTGGGCGTCAACCGCAACCGTAAAGGCAGTGTCCGAAACAGGCTTCCAGAGCTACGGCTAGGTCTATTGTCTGCGTGTCTCCACGCATTTCCAATGGAGTGAATACCAAGACCTAGCTCTTGACAAGAGATTCGGATGCAGCCTTATTATTAAAAAATCAGGCACGGATGATGCGTCCTCAAGCGCTTTGTACATGTATCACGTGACCCAGCACGGAAACCTGACCGACTGGCCCGCGGGCTGCGTTATGCAGTAACAGCCCGATCATGCAAAGCAAATGAATGAATTCTCAAGACGTAGACACAGGTACCGGTACATAACTTCATTGGTTTATTGGTTATTAGTGTACCACATAAAAACATGTTTAATGATGATGTTTGAGGAAAACTTGCACAGTAGGGATAGCCTAAAATCCACTTTGTGTTTGACTCAGCTTACAGGCCAGCTGCCGTAAGCCAGTAAGGTTGCATGTGCACTGAAGCGAGTAACTTTTGATAACTCGAACATCTATCTGTACATTGCCTTTTGGATGATCCGCAATGACAAACCATACTGATGTTGATCAACGGTACAGTGCATTGTGGATGATCCACTCCGACAAACCATACTGATGTTGATCAACGCTACAGTGCATTATGGATGATCCGCAATGACAAACCATGCTGATGTTGATCAACAGTATAGTGCATTGTGGATTATCTGACAAACCGTACTGATGTGGATCAACAGTACAGTGCATTGTGGATGATCCGCAATGACAAACCATGCTGATGTTGATCAGCAGTACAGTGCATTGTGGATTATCCGCAATGACAAACCATACTGATGTGGATCAGCAGTATAGTGCATTGTGGATTATCCGCAATGACAAACCATACTGATGTGGATCAACAGTACAGTGCATTGTGGATGATCCGCTCCAACAAACCATACTAATGTTGATCAACAGTACAGTGCATTGTGGATGATCCGCTCCAACAAACCATACTGATGTTGATCAACAGTGCCGTGCATTGTGTATGATCTGCTCCGACAACCTTACTGATGTTGATTAAACTTGTCAACAATATCCCGGAATGGCCACCTACTTGTACATATACGTGTAAAAATGAAACGTCCGGACAATTTGAAGAATTGTGACAGAACTGTTTCATTTTTGCTTATAAGAGGAACCAAGCTGAAGAAAGCAACCAGGGGAAGAATTCAGAACTCTTACTTTTTGGGTGAAATTGACCAATGTACCAGTACATGTACGTTCACTAAAGCATCCACCTCTGCAAAGTAATACACATGTACATGTATCTGTTATGTTTGATATATGTGGACATACATGTATGTATCCAGTGATCTTTATATTAATACGAATTATGTATGATGTGAATCATGATTCAATTTGACAACTGTATGTATGGTACTGTTCTTTTAAAGGTCAATTTTTGGTATTTTCATTATTGTCAGTGAACACTGTACATGTATGTTATTTCTGACAATATGTATTTGGTCAAACACAATACATGTACATGTATTCCATGAAATCTACTGTACATACTGGTACTATACCCTTTCAGATGGCACATTGCTTAACTTTCTTTTTTTTAAGGAGGGACTTTCTCTTTGGGGGGGAGGTCATTTTCACATTTTGAAGCTTTGGGGTAATACATTTGGATTCAGGATTTGCCCAGATGATGCATTGTACACCTGGAACATTTACTGTCGGCTACGATGGAAGGTAATTTGCTCGAGAGTTGGTTTGCAGGATGCCATTATGCAGGCCCTGAACTGCTTTGCGACGCTGAAGTCCATCAGAATAATCAATCTTCTCGCTCTGCCAACATTTCTTTTTTCGTAGTTGATTTTTCTACCGAAAAATCCCCATCGGAGTGATTTTTCCCTCTGTATTAAAATATTTTGTTCACGGCCGATCGATTCCAAGCAGGAACAGGAGAGATGTTTTTTGGTGATTGTTTTTGTTTCATAGCAGTGACGGTTCTTTGGTGGGAACTGATTGTGTACTTGTACGAGATCATATGCATTTGGCACAAGTGTGCCGAGCATTCATGAATATTTTTCTCTTGGAATCGAGCAGACCGACTCTGCACCTGCACTGGGCACTTTCACAAGTCTGGTTGCAGAGCTTTCTACCAGCCTCTCTGTGTAATATACATGTAATGCATACAGTAGCACATCATTTATATTACCTTAATTTGGATTTTAGCTTTCAGATGTGCAACTAAGGAAGGTTATGGGGTCAGAAAGAGTGTTGAACAAAAGAGTAAAAAAAGATAAAAGATTTTCTAGCTTTTATCCTGGTGCATTTTAGTGGAGCCCCAGACACAAGTTCTCTTCCACGGTACCCTAGACAGGGTCATATGGCCACTTGTCCACCTATCCTGAGGACAGGCAACAAACAGGCAAAACCAAATTCGACTGGCAGGTTTTCCTTGTTGCATATTTACAAGCCCCCCTTTTTTTCATGTGAATCTTTAACACTGGTGAACAAGTCGTCACAGTTCTTTCCCAGCCACTGGATGCAGTGCAAATATTTAGGGCCTCAGGTAGCACGGAGAGGTGTCAGTTCAAATTGTTTTTTCTTAAGGAAGAATGGGCAGTTTTTAGCATTGGTTGGGTTGGGACAGACAAATATTTCTTTTATCCTGGATGAAAGCGTGCTTTTCGGTGCCCTATCTCATTATTTCATTATTAGAAATGTTGTATCAGATTGTTTTTGATATCCCCTCCCCCCCTCTCTTCCCCCATGGCGTGTTTGGGTGGGGTTTTCAACTAACTTGAATGGTACCGATATCCCTGCTGCCTGCAGGTGGAGCTGGCGACGGGCGAATTTCCCTACAAGAACTGCAACAACGACTTTGAAGTTCTCGCACGTGTCCTGTCGGAGGAGCCCCCCAGACTTCCGCCAAAGCGAGGCTTCTCGGTTGACTTCCACGCTTTCGTCCAGTGTTGGTGAGTGGACTCCAATACCATACATCTTGCACACACGTGTACATGTATGCGCGGGCAAGCACCTGTTTGTCAGATCTCTCTTTATAGTGACGAACCAATAGTGCTTCCCACAAGTCCCGAAGTATGGGAACTTATACGTACATCAGCTGTCTCGTGTGCTCTTCGTATGAACTGGAGAGCCACTTTATTGCATTAACCTGATCAGTGGCTCCACTTTGGACAGCACCCCTGTCTGACATTTGCACTTGGTCGGCTGATGCACAGGTTACATGTACTATAGAAAAAGGAAGGCAGGTGCATGTACATCAGACTGCTTCAGCTCCCCAGCTGTTAGTTCACCTAATCTATTAGAAAAGAAACTTGAAAGAAAGGTTGTTGTTATTGATTTTTTAAAAAAATGCCTTTTTATCACATGCGTGCATGCGTTGGTGCATGTGTGCACACGCACCAATATGGGGCTTAAGGCATCTGATTGAAAGTCACATGCCTATGTTCTGCAAGGGTTGCCACTCAGGTGGCGTGCCAACATGCTGGCGTCCAACTTAATGCAACAAATGGTTCAAATTTGTTTGTCTAAGGTATCTTTCCTCCTCAGTGGATCGACTCTCGTGGCATTCCTTTTGCCATGACAATCGCACTTTTGCACGTATGCTTTTACAGTCATCTTGAGCCATGTGATGGTGGATGTACCAGTACATAAAATGTGCACCATCTGCAGGTGTATTTGGATATCGTACACATTCACTTTGTTTGGAGGATTTTGGTTTTAGTCTTTTTGTACTCACCTGAGGTACCCCGGTACATGTAACGTAGGACTGGAGTTTTTGATTTACCATTACTTTCTCTGATTATAGAGTTTTTGCTCTCGACGGACCACAGAAGAGAAAAAAAAAAAGCCTGATATCTCTCATCTTGCCCTACAGCTTTCCAAGACTCAATTAAGTCATTAAGGAAGTGGATGGACTGCATCAGATTACTGGTTTCAAAGTTTTTAGCCGCAGGGGCCAGTCACGCCAGCCCACTTGTCTCACTCCGTCCAAGAAATAATGCAGGCGCTTCGGTAGAAAAGGAAGGGGAAAACACAAAAAAATCTCGGAGAAATCTGGGATGGGCTTGCAGCCCATCCAGGTGAGGAAAAAATATCTGACTCGCTCACAGCTATGGAACGAGAGATTGCGTCTCTCAGATGAGCCGCAAAGCACTGTTTCAAGCTGACGTTTTTGGGGCAGTGGTGTCCAAAGGCCTCCTCAGCCATCTCCTCAGCCGTCAAAGTCATTAATCTTAAAGCCGTCTCTGGCTCTTTGGTTTAACTCTCCCCTGTGGTGTGTTTTTTTTCTCTCTTTTACATTGACTCAGTTTGACAAAGGATTGCAGTCAGAGGCCCAAGTACAAACAACTCATGGTAAGAAATAAAACCTTCCATTTATTTATTTATATATTTTTTTATTTATAAATATATATATTTATTGTTTATTTACCCTGGGGAGATCTCTCAGTGAAACATTGTTTACCAGAGGTGCCCAGCAATTACAATAAAATCCATTAAAAGTAACGGTTCATACAACGATCAAGGAAGAAGTAAACTACAAAATTACGAGTAAAACCTAGTTCATTAAGTACGCTGAAACACATATTTCCCCTATTGAGCTTGGATGTTGCACCTGTGGGTGCTGAATAGGTACCCTTAGCTTCACCAAGTACAATTACATGTGAGCACTTTCCCTTAGCCTTAAAGAGCAACGCCAACGGTGGAACAAAATAAGAAATCTGGCCGTAGTATGTTTACTTGGATCCCATTATAGACATCTTTGCCACATAAACCCGGATTCAGCGATATTTCTGGTTTTAAAAAACTCACTTTTGAGACCCATTTCTGCCAAGCGCTAAGGCTAGCTTTTGTGAAAGGAGCGTGTCGTCATTGCTTCATTTACATCTCATGAATATGGCTTTTCCAGGCTTTTGTCCGCATTGCACTGTGGATTTGGTTCTCAGGCTGGTGCATGTACTGTATGCACTGAGCTGGCACGGTCACGTCAATGCACATAATTACACATGACACATGTTTAGTCACAGTTACACTGTCCCAAGCTCGCGTTATCGTACCTTGAAGGCCCGAGATATTCTCCCCCAAAAAATGGCTGAAAGCGAAAGACCCAAAAGCAACAACTCTTGGGAGGAGCATAGTATTGATGAAGAAGTGATGAAGTCGTCAGACAACGGTTCTACTTCGGACAGCATGAGCTCACCAGAGCGAGATGAACCCGAGGACAACAGAGTACGAAGTCCGAGGCGCAGAGCCTCTCCGCTTTGAACCCATAGTGCCACCGGAGCACCAACGGTATCCCAATCGGGCTGATGATGGGGCCACCGCTGGTGGACGAGGCAGTGAAGGAGACCAAGAACATGCGATGAATACGGCTTGCTAAGTTCAGAGTGAAGGACAGATGTTTTGAATGTTTTTATGTTGTTATTTTATGCCAAGAAAAGTGTCAGACTAGGCCCTGCAGCTGAGACGTGCAGGTCTTTGTACTGAAACATACCCATGAAACCAGGTCCTGCGAGGTCGTGATGTTTTTCGTTCCCATCATGGTGCGCAATTAAAAAAACGTTTCTGCACGGTACAAACGTGGACAGTTTTTGAAAGACCCGCAGAATTGGTCCATATTTTTATTGCTATTAATATTACTATTAAGTGTTAAGTGCCACTGTTAAGTGTTACTGTTAAGTGCCACTGTTAAGTGCCACTCAACATATATAACTTATTACTTAGATACCACGTGAGTATATTAAGCTGTATTGCCCTATTTTTTTCACCACCGTTGGGGTTGCTCTTTAAGAGGAGGTGTTGGGATGTCACATTTGATGTTTTGCTCTAAGCTTGCTAATTATAAATACGACATGCAGATCATTGCCAAAAAAGGGCAATTCAACTCTCGTAGGAAATCCACAGAATATACCCATTTTTCAGGCACGGGCATGATCATTCCTGAGGTGTTTCTTTCCTTTTATGTTTGATGCAAATATGATTTTAATATTCATGAGCAGTCAGTGATACTGGTGCCATCATGAGTAGGAGCAAAGAATTCTTTATGCACTAATCATTGACAGAACGGTACTCTGATTTGTGTCATTTTCATGGTCGTGTGTCCTGTATGTCTGTGTGTCCATTGTACATCTAATCTAATTAACATCTAATTAATGAACCTGAGGTAAAAACTGTTTTTACATGTACATGTAACTGTGTAAGTTTCATGTGCATAGTTTGAACTCAAAATCCCAAAAGTGTGAAGTAATTCCTTAATGTAGCATGTCAAACATCAGAATCCTGTGTCAGAAAACCATACCTCCCAGGTGGTTAAAAAAATGAAATTAATGCATCATCCAGAATTTCGAGGCATACATACATGTAACATGTCCTTTACAGGCAGTTTCCAGTTGGCGACCCATTTAAATGGTCAACCCTGATCAACTGAAATCCCCCAAAATCCAACACCTGCTTTTGCTTGATTGCGGATTGACATGTAGTATAGTAAAACCCTTCCCGTATCCTATTGCACATGCATGCACCACCATGGTCCAATTCTCTTAAAGAACAAACTTAAGACTGTGCCAATGGGTGACAGTGTACTTTACCGGTACCTCACCGTGCTGAATTTCGAGAGGATTGAAGAAGCTCAATTGCAATAGTGCCCAGGGGTTAGGGTTGCAGAAGAAAAAAATAAGAAGACATCCAAATCATGTCCTTTTGTTTAGTGAGGAACCTTGTTGGAGAAAGAAAGGGAACCACATGTATATATATCAGCCATCCAAGACTGTGTGTTGTCGTATTGCAAACAGGCCTACATGCAGCCTGCATGCACTGGGTGATCTGCAGTTGAAACCAGAAGTGTAAATTACATCCTGCAGAAGGAAACACTCATCGCAAGACATGGTAGACGCTTGGGAAAGGATCATGTTTTCTTTCAGATATATACATGTACCGTAGATCCACAGCCAGGTAGTCTGCTCAGTCAGGCATACTGATTGACAGCCCTGACAGATATCAAAGAGTTGTCTATTCGCCTGCTGAACGCTTCTCAAGAGTACCCTGATACCAGTGTGCACGTACATGTAGATCACACCTCGGTTTCACTGCGCCGTCCCTCATGATGAGGCATGCTTGATGCGACACACTCCCGATGTGCTTCACTCAGTAGTCGCTAATTCCCTAGTCTCCAGTTTTCCACCCCTGCCTGCCCTTTGTTCCCATTTCCCCCTCTTCCCAGCTCTTGCTTGTCTGTTCTTCCAGTCGTCCGTCTCCATGTCGCCCCCAGAGTTGGTCTGCGAGTGGAGTTGCCGTCATTGGTCAGCGACATTTACCACTCTGGCCTGATTTCACCCCTGACTGTCCCCATCAAACTTCAGTATTTACATTTTGATAGCTCAGGACTTTTTTTTTGGGGGGGGGAGACTTTCGTCTTCAGTTTGTTGTTCAGTTCCTTTCAATTTGGGCTGTTTTTATTCCATTCATTTTGTAAGCATTTTTGTATTTCTTTTGTTTGATTTATTTAAAGTGTGCTTTTGTGTTGGCTCTGTTAGAGGTTTCGGGTCCCATGTTGGTGTATAACACAATTAATCTGATGAAACTTCTAACAACAGAAAGTTTGTCTGAGCAAATTCACATTTTGTAGACTGTGCATGTCTTGAAGCAGAACTCTTTTCTATGTGGGAGTTTGTGGATATTGGGTGTCCGGAAAGTTGAGTACAATTTTCCAATGCAGCTTACAGCTCCCATGTGGAATGTAGCTGACCGGATTCAGGAGCTTGGGAAAAAAAGGGTTTAAGGCATTTCCAGGCAACATACTCTTGAAATGACATCTTAGCTATCCTTAATGGTAATTTGAAGTCAAACTTCAATTGGATGGGCTGATGTCTGCTAGACAGCTCTATCAATCTGTGGGGTCGATGACCCAATTTTTCTGTCCATATGAAGCTGAAAGTAGAGCTACATGTACACTGTAAATGCGTTTTTGCACTTTCATGTAATTCTGAGTTGTGTTTGATTAATTCCTTTTTCTCTTCTTGAATGCAACGTTATACCAGATTGGTCTTTCAACTAAAGCTGCCCCAAGTTTGGCCTTGGAGGCACAGCATGGCATATTCCACCCCGCAACAAAGTTTTAAAACCTTGAAGTACGGTGGTAGATGCAGTGTATACATGTACATGTACATTTTGTGTGAGTCCGCATGAAAGAGTGCAAGCATGGACAATACCAGTCGGATTGCTGACAGGCTGAGACCAAATATATAGGGGGCACAATGGTACCAAAAAATTGAATGACATCTTTTGAGCAGATATATGGTCTCTGATTTATCGTCTGTTGAGCAGATATATTGTCTCAGATGTATCGTCTGTTGAACAGATATATCATCTCTGATATGTCATCAGTTGAGCAGATATATCACCTCTGATAAATTGTCAGTTGAGCAGATACATGTATATCGTCTATGATATATTGTCAGTTGAGCGGATATATCGTCTCTGATATATTGTCAGTTGAGCAGATATATCGTCTCTGATATATTGTCAGTTGAGCAGATATATCATCTCAGATGTATCGTCTGTTGAGCAGATATATCATCTCTGATATGTCGTCAGTTGAGCAGATATATCATCTCTGATAAATTGTCAGTTGAGCAGATATATCGTCTCTGATATATTGTCAGTTGAGCAGATATATCGTCTCTGATTTATCGTCCGTTGAGCAGATATATCGTCTCAGATGTATCGTCTGTTGAGCAGATATATCATCTCTGATATATTGTCAGTTGAGCAGATATATCATCTCTGATAAATTGTCAGTTGAGGCGATATATAGTCTCTGATATATTGTCAGTTGAGCAGATATATCATCTCTGATATTTTGTCTGTTGAGCAGATATATTGTCTCTGATGTATCGTCTGTTGAGCAGATATATCGTCTCAGATGTATCGTCTGTTGAGCAGATATATCATCTCTGATATATTGTCAGTTGAGCAGATATATCATCTCTGATAAATTGTCAGTTGAGCAGATATATCGTCTCTGATATATTGTCAGTTGAGCAGATATATCGTCTCTGATATATCGTCTGTTGAGCAGATATGTCGTCTCTGATGGATTGTCTGTTGAGCAGATATATTGTCTCAGATATATTGTCTGTTGAGCAAATATATTGTCTGTTGGGCAGATATATTGTCTCTGATATTTTGTCTGTTGAGCAGATATATCATCTCTGATATTTTGTCTGTTGAGCAGATATATTGTCTCTGATGTATGGTCTGTTGAGCAGATATATTGTCTCTGATATATTGTCTGTTGAGCAGATATATCGTCTCTGATATTTTGTCTGTTGAGCAGATATATTGTCTCTGATGTATTGTCTGTTGAGCAGATATATTGTCTCTGGTGTATCGTCTGTTTAACAGATATGTCGTCTCTGATGTATCGTCTGTTTAACAGATATGTCGTCTCTGATGTATCATCTGTTGAACAGATATTGTCTCTGGTGTATCGTCTGTTGAGCAGATATAGTGTCTTTGACATATCGTCTGTTGAGCAGATATATTGTTTCTGCTATACATGAACAAATGCTAAATATCAAGAGGTTTGTGCTGTATGTGCTGTAAACATGACTGTTCCTTCAGTCTTAAATCCATCAATTTTATCCACTCTCTGCATGGCCAGAAGTCTTCAAAACTCACAGATGTGCCTGAAATTACATTTGAAAGTGAAATTACATTTGTGTGTTTTTCAGAAAACTTTGGGTGTACATGTACATGTACTTCCTCATGTTGAAGATACGCATTTGTACATGTACAGGCCACAATGTTAACTTGGCTTTACCGTGTTGCTTGTACAATTTCAATGCGGTTGTGAGTTTGTTCATTCGGCTCCTAATTAAATCTGGAGAATTTTTGCACTTTGTTCCTGTACGGCCGATTGAAGTGCCAAACCTGTGAAGGAAAAATAAAAATTTATGAGTTCTCCTTGTCGGTTTTGGCCTATAAATAAACCCAAAGGAGAGACTGTAATTAGGAGTTACTGGTCCTTGCTGCTGTTGCCACCCACAGGAAATGCATTCACTGCAAGATTTGATGAAGCTGGGAATTAATTTATGACACTTTTTTTCAGGCTTGCAGCTTCTGTTAGTCAATAGTTATGGCTTTCCACTCCGACTGTGTCGTGTCTTATTGAATGCTGCATGCGATCCTCTAAAAAAATCAGATCAAGTGCGTGCAAGAGTATGAGAGAGACCCTTGTGAAATTAAGTTGATGTGATTTGTCCTTTTTTTTTGGCACTTGAACATTTCTGAAGAGTTATTGATGATCCTAATAAACCTTGATAGGTGAGCATTTAAAACTGCAGGTTTCAGTTCTGAAATTGGAGTTTTCTGAGAGAGCTATGAGAGATTTATAAATTTAATGATAGCAGTTTGGAAAGGTTGTTTTTTTTTTGAGGGGGGGTTCAGCGCAAAATAGAGAGGATAAGCAAACACAGATTCAAGTACAGTTTAATCCGACTGAATACTTGAATTAAAGTCTAAGAAATGATGTTGAAACCAGTTTTGACTACCACCTTTCCCCCCTGTTACTCTGTGCAGAGGTTTGTACGATGAGCTTGTCCAAGTTTGATCCAGGCCCAGTAATGAAATTGATCAGATGTCCGCTTTACTACATGTATGTGTTCTAAAATCAGGAAGTTAACAAGTGGTTTGAAGATCTCTCCTCTTCAAAGTTTTTCTCAAATCCCAGTACAGTGTATGGTGTGCGTGTACCAGAGGACTGAACATTGGGGACCAAGAAAATCTTTTCTTTCCTTTTGCATGTCTGTCCTCACTGGTACACATGCCCCAAACTTTTTATCTTGTGGGGTATTTCCTTTGTTCTTGTGTACTAAAAATAGTAGTGTGTGAAGTGCAGTTTCCAAATCGCTTCCATTTGAACCAGACTCTCTTTCCTGGGTTGACACGTTGACCAAATGTCCCTTGTGTAACATACTTCATAAGTCATCTTTGGTAATTCCTCCTTTTTGAGTAAATTCCAAAAAAAATTATTTCGTGAAGTTCTTGTGTGGGGTACCATTGTAGTACCCCAAGTACAGCAAATGTTCCTTGTTGGGCACTTCCTATTTCTATGGTACCCCACAAGGTAACCATAAACACATGCAGTGATACACTGTGTATGACATTCGGTGGAGGGCAAACCTTGTGCACAAAACTTCCATCTCCCAATGCGCAATTGCACCAAAAGTTATCCCGGTACAAGAGTGTACAAATGCGTAGGGATTTTCCAGAGGCGAGACTTCAGATTAGGTTCTTGAAGGAGTGATGGCTCCTGACCTCAAGTCCTCTTATCCCACACTACTGCCACTTTAAGATGTGATTTGTGCTTGCTCTAAAATGAAGTCATGCCAAGCTTGATGACAACCCCCCCCTCGGAAGGCAATCAGTCTCAATTTTCAAGACGCCCCAGCCCACGTATTTTTTTTTCTACCTCTCTTTTCTTTTTTCCTGCCTCTCTGTTTTTTTTTTCACACAAAAAGATGGCGAAATCCTCTCATTCTGATTGCTGCTGTAACAAGATACCACTCAGCAGACAAGTTTAAGTCACTGGACCGCGGCATTCCGATGGCCCTCATTTTCTTCAAACTTCAAAGGCTCGTTGCCCACACCATTCATGTCAGTAGCATGTACATGTACACAAGTTTAGCTTTTTACCCGTTGCCTTGCCGCTTTTAAACAGGACAACTCAGGGCAGTGTTTAGTAACACCATGCACCTACATGTACATGTAGTACCTACATATACATGTATTTTTTTCGGATTAACACCAGTACAGTATTTTCAAAATGACATGTACATGTACATGTGTTTGTGCATGCCAATGTATGCCCACAAAAACACATATCCCCCATAGGTATATATGTACTGTATCAGCATCAGTTGTGGGGCTCAGAATTGGTCATAACTCTAGAATGTTGGTATTTGCCACCTAAGGCAGAGGGTTGCCTCTAGAAGGGTAATAAACCAGGGCCTGTTTGCCTCATGGGGATCTTGATCAGTTACCCCAACCCTGATTCTCTCCCCATGATACTGAGGCGGGTTCGGATGTCAGTAGACTTGTCTCGAGTCGGGATCTCTTTGACGTCGCCGTTTCTGCTTTGGGTACATATTGAGACCGCGCGTCATTACTTGCTTCGCGCCCTCTTGTGTCCACTTATTACTACTAGTTCAGTTCAGAAATCCCAACTTGACAAATCTGCTAACCGTTTGTACACAGCGAATGGGCTCATCAAAACCAAAAGTGGGAGCAGCCAATCACGTTGCCCGACTTGTTTTCATGTCGTTCATACCTGCATTATAATGAGCTAGTCTACAAGTCTGACTACTTTGATTGGTGGAAATTCCGTCTACAAGTCTACAAGTCTGACTACTTTGACTGGTGGAAATGCAGCATACAAGTCTACAAGTCTGACTACTTTGATTAGTGGAAATTCCATATACAAGTCGATACAAGTCTACAAGTCTGACTACTTTGACTGGTGAACATTTTGTATACATTATACAAGATAATGTTGTTCATATGCAGTTATGAATAACTACATGTCCATTTTACCGACGGGGGTACAATAGGCTATCCGTCAAGTCGGACTTACTGACAAACATTGTATAATAAAGGCTATCAAATGAGGGCACCTTATAGGGGTTGTGCGAGCTGCCGGGCCGATCCGAGGATGATGACTGTGTAGTGCATACAGGCTGAAAGATGGCTGACTGGGGAAGAGCACCGTACATGCACATGTAAGTCCGACTTGATTCAAGTCTAGGATGTCAGTGGACCAACGACAGATCGCCGATCTCGATCCAGAATAAGTGTGAAAGAAACAGACCCTCAGGAAGTGAGTTTTATGGTCTCGATTTTGGTCTTAAACGTTGCGTGCAACTGGGAAGGGCAGCCAGCTGCTGTACAGTGTTGGAAGGCAGTAACAGACCTGTGTGCTTTGCTACGACATTGAGGTGGGGACGCAATTCACAGGACCCCCTGAGGCAAGCGCACAGGTTAACAATGCGTGATGTCATTATGTTTCCGGCCAGTTCAAAGTTACAGATTTAGGACTTTTCCTTGGCCCTGTAAAGAAAAGACACTACCTGCCATGATTGCTCTTGACATTAAGGCGTGTGATGCATGTTGGAAATCAGCATGTGGTTTTTAGCCACCTCCCACTAATTTGAAGTCTGAAGTGTACTTCTTTTTTTTGTTTTCTGGCTATCCTTTGCTATTGAAATGCCATTTGCTGCAGGCGCTAGGGACAAGAAATGATGGACGGATTTGTTGTCACTTCATACATGTGCGCTGCATTGATTTCTTTAGACTAGTTCATATTTTATGCAAATGCAAATGATACAAATGTAAACTGACAGTCTCAGTTAGGGAATGTTATTAATTCAGTCATGTGTCATCAATCAACTTCAGAGTCATGTACAACTTGTAGGATTCATCACTCTTTTCAGTTAGATTGGGGTGGCCATGGCAAAACAGTAGAAAGAAAATAATACCTGGAATTTTGGAAAGTTACCACAGTATTATAGAAGTTCTAAAAAAAAAAAACTCTGATTTTGTTGGGGGAGGGGAGGAGAGTGCTGTCTACATGGGATCATTCTCCATGCAGATGGGGAACTTTAGTGATATAAACATGCCACGATTCCCCCCTGGGTGCAGAGATTGCCTGGGGATATTGTTCAATTTGTCTGATTGCACTGCATGGATTGGCAGGTGAAAGACAAATCACTCTTTAGCTTCACTGGACATTCACCTGGTCACCTGATGTGCCCATGTGCATGTTTAACCCCCATTTCAAGTCGGACAGTAAACCGATACAGTGCGCTCCAACCACAGAGCACTCCTGGGTTTTCAGGTGGTCCTTTTAATATTGAAAGACACCGCTCAGACACTCCAGGGTGTCTGTGTCTCTTCCATTCCCCCCCCCCCAGACAATTGCCGCGTTTTGTAGGCAGACCCTCTGAATGGAATATGAATCCAATTGGATCGGGCACATTACTTTCTCCATGGGAAGATTGAATCTCCTGAAATTTCACGACACGGTGTGATGATACCAGCAGCTAGTGGTGTACAGGGTCCCATTGAGCTGTGCAGGTTAACAAATTGAAGAATGGATTTTTAAAGAATGGTGTGATTTGCACAGTAGGTTTGAGAACTGAAATCACCGTGGACATTGTGGTCTGAGGTCTTTGGCGTTTCAATACTAGTATTTTAAATGCATTTTGTGAAAAAGCATTCCGATGTGTTACTTGTATGTACCGGTCAGCCCACATTAGTTTGAAACCAAGGTTGCCAGACTCTGTCATTGGTACTGTCATACAATGTCCAATGATTTGCTGACTGCAGGGTGCTGAGGGGGACCGTGAAGAGTAAATGAAAGGGAAAAAAAGAAGTGCATCTCTTCAAAGATGCTTTTCAAGAGAGTATTTTTGGTGATGTAATGTTTGAATTTTAGAGATACAAAGTAATACAAATAGACAGTGTACATGTACATACATGTAATAGATTTAATCATACTGTACACCATCCTGCCATTGGAAGTTCAGAAGACGCAATAATTTACTTGTTTCTGTTTCTCTTGGAAGGAGATCGTGTCACATTGTCCCAAGCAGTATCTGACCCCCCTCACATTTCAGATGTCGCACATAGATTACCATAGTTTAGGCAATCTTTTTATCTAGGCAAATCAGGACTAAGTAGAAAGGGAAAAATAAACGACTTGCCAGTGTCTATTGATTTCTACCTGCGGGGGCTAGAAACGGATGCGGAGTACCTTACAAGTATGTACACTTGTAAAGTCATCAATCATGTGTGGTTTTTTTTTTTATCCTTTTTATTTCTCCAGGAGCACAGCTTCTTCAAACGCTACGAGTTGGCCAAGGTGGACGTAGCGACGTGGTTTGCCACCGTCATGGCGCGGATGGAGCCCACGCGGTCGCATTCAACTCCGCGGTTACAAATGGGGGCCTCCACGTGAGGAGACCGCAGGCTTTGTTACCGGTATCTTAGAACTGATGTGGTGGTATGGTAGGCTGACATGAGTACATGTAATTAAGCACAGTTTGTAGCATTGTTGTAAGGGAGATTAAATTTAAAAATGTACTTTAGTACGAACGTTAATTGAGCCAAGTATCAAGGACTCAAGGAACATGGGTTTGTAGTCCCCCCCTTTTTGCCTTCTCTTGATCCACACTCCCCCCAGTCACATTCAACCAAATGATCTGGAAGTCGCCTAACCCTTAAAGTCGACCAGTGGAACCGGACTACATGTACCTGAGTGACTTCTGTGGGACCCTTATAGCCTACCAGTGGAACCCGATTGTGGGACCCTTAAAAGTAAAAGTCTACCAGTGGAACCCGTCTACCCGAGTGACTTTTGTGGGGTGTGTAGTTCCCCAAAATCAACTCAGTATGAAAAGCCTGAGTAATGTGTGCATGATTAATTGAACGGCACAAATAATTATGGGTAAATTTATAGCAAATTGAATGCACATTGAAATTTTTGTTCGGATTGTTCTTGTGTGGAAAGTCGAGCGTGAACCTGTCTTTATACCATTATTTACAACATGTACAATCATTTTATTCTCACGTTCTGTGTAACATTTGGACCGGGAAAAGGTTTTTTGTTGTATATTTAATGTTTTTTTTAATGGTTCATAGGACATTAGGAAAATCAGGTTAGCTGTATTCCGCCTCCACAACACCTCATATCCTTCAACAGTTTTTCCAGTGTACTTTCCGTAAAAAACAAATTGTGAAAACTCTAAGCATGTACATAAATGTTTGGACATGACCTTTCACATACTCCAGGCCTGGTAGCTAACCGCCATGCTAGGATGCAACCTTCATCCAGCAGATTCCGTTTTCTCCCTCGATGTAAACATTGGATACAGCCTCAGTCGTCCAAATTCCTCCAGCAATTCCTGTCAATTTGTGGAGGCAATGTGAATTGTACCCAGGAGCAAAGTGGATGGTTTCTTGTATCATCTAGGCCTCAATTTATGCTTTGTGGGGCATGAATATCGCCAAGGGCTGGCCCAGGGCCTTGACGCAAAATACAGCCACACTCTTTGACCACATGGCCACAATTCTTTGAAATCAGCCACTTATGCAAGGAGTATTTTGGAGCACTTCAGACATATAAGTTAAAAAACAACCCTGGATTAACGTTACGAACAGTTTCTGAACGATTCTTTTAAAGAAGAATACTGTGCTGAATCACTAAATCTTGACAACCGTTTGCCCTTTTTCCGAAGCAGTGGTTTTGACAAATATTATATGGTACATGTAGACTTGATGCCTAGCCTTGTTTCCTTTTGGGTTTTTTTCATCAGCTTGTCGGCACGTAGAAGTGGTTCACTGTATGTGTCAACTCTGCAAAGTACAGAGAGCAATGTTGCCCCTTGATGAATTCGTTGCGTCACCAGCATTGGGTTTTTTCTTTGTTTCACATAGCTTGTGTGTCAATACCTTTGTGACTGGTGCGGGAAGAAGACATTAGAATAACAGATTTTTTTTTAATTATTATTTTACTTTTTGTTTTCCAACTATTGACCTTGGGCACTGCCTACATGTACATTTTACAGTCTGTATAACAGGCAAGCAACGTGCCCTCTGAGGAGGTGGAGTTTTTGGTGTTTTGTCTCATATTTTTTGTTCTGCGTTTTGTTTTTGTTTGCATTGGGGGGGGGGTGTTTTTAATTCTCATGCATGGAAAAACACTCTTCAAAGCTGTAATGTTTGGAATTTTTCTCCTTTGTTTGATTCCCCATCGCATGCCTGATATGCGGCAAGAAGTGCTTAACTACATGCACACCAGGATGCATTTGTTAATAATGGTGCACACGTACGTAAAATGAAGTTTAAAACCATGCATCCATACACATCAGGTCCTAAAATATGACCCCCAAATACACCCCTTTTTGACTATGACTGTGATTATTTGGAAACTGTATAAAACTTGGGGGACAAATGATGATGGACCCTCCTCCGAATGAAATGGTTTGGCGAAGGGGTGTGGGACGGATAGCGGTGTGGAGCTTGGTGGAATTTTGCAGGTCCATGCACAGGTCCATACCGACATCCTTCTGCAGAAAATGTACCCGTGGTGGCTGTCATCGACAAATGCATGTTCAGGTGACCCAGCTTTCTCCAATACATGGCTAGAATTCGAGAAATTCCCCCGTCTAGATGCCTTGTGTCCGATTTACCGTGGTCCATCGCCGGCTTTTGTTGACTGCACTTTGAATTTTTAGGCAGTAACAACAGGTGACCTTTATCACACATCAGTTCTTTGAGGGATGCGCACATGTACATAAATCACGTGGTGCAATAAAACACCACAACAATGTCTGTAATATTGAACATCCTTTTCTAGTGCAGAGTGTAGCCGGATAGTTTATCCATGTTTTGTGGCAGCTACATGTAGTAATCACGTTTATATTTTACCTGTCACATAAGCCATATTCAGGGTACAACTGGGTTTTGTTCACGGATATGCTTTGGTATGCGAAAGAAAAATGGATCTGAAGGGCTTTCGGGAGAAAAAGGCATTGACTGAATGCACTTGCTGCCATGGAAGACAGTGAAAATTATAATACAATTATGAAGCATTCTTGAAAAGAGCAGTAAATTTAGAAACTGCGAAGACGGGTTTATAATGTCGAGGAAGAGCAAATTCATTGACAAAGTTGTCTGTGTGTATGACTGAAGTATTATTGGCCTTCTTCGAAGTGGTTTCCCAAAGTGCTCGCTTTATACATGCAGCTTTCCTTGTGAAGGGTGTGTACGTGAACTGTGGAGCGTTGATTATGCTCGCTTTGTTATGGAGGGGTTGGCCAAACAACGATTTACAACAAAACAAGGGCTATTTATGCACAATGGCTCCAGGTCCTATTTCCCTGAGCTGATAAGCTGAAGACTTGACCAAATTCAAGATGTTTGGTTGCAGGAACGATCATTGCACCGCCCAGGAGTGGCTGGATTATTTACAGCCAATTTTACTGACTGACCTGCAGCTGCAATTTCTGGAATTATTTACATTTTATTTAAAAGAATCCGGTCTTCGTGCAAAAGGGGGGGGGTGAAGCGATGCAAATTCAAAAAGGAGCCACTTGGCTCGCTGTTATAAATTGAACTTTAAATAAGCTATATTCTCTCCAAGCAGTGCTGAGGAATTACTGAAGAGGAACCTCTATCTTCCCTTTTTGTCTGGCATTGTAAGCCTTGCTGTCACAAGGATGTGAGTCGCACGGTGAAAGTCACGACGAGGGGTGGTGAGATATTAGGAGGACATCCAGCGCTTGGTAATCCTCCTCGGAATGGATTAAGCTGGACATGACAGGCCGGTCAAACTGGGCCAAAGAGAATCCTGGCCTGGCATATTGAAAGGTGTCAGCCAAGTCTCATCTATCTGTCGCCGGAGGCGGACAACTTTGACCCCAAAATGGTTTGCGATTTTTTCGGTCAGAGAAAGGAAACCAACCTGCAATCCTTCTTCAAACCTGGCCTCTTTTGAGAGCGTAACTTCAAAATGGTCACCAGTGGAATTACGCAATGCATGCGATTTCCTGATGTTTTTCCTCCATAGGTTATAATCTCAAGGAGTCGGTCCTCACTCTTTTTCCGGCTTTCTTGGTTTCCAGTTTGTTTTTTGGGGTTTTTTTTTGTACAACAATTACAGACGTTGGTTCTAAAAGCCTCCTTACTTTAGACAGTGAATATCAGCTAAAGCAAAAATTGACCTTTTTCCTGTCAGTCTCTTCCATTCCTGAGCTTTGCGGAGTACAAACCTGCAGCTGCACAATTTAACTTGTCAGTGACCCTCCTGAAGTTTTTCTTTTGTGGGCACTTCAGGGCACTGATGGAAGAACAGTTGTCAATTGGTATTTTTAATCGTCATTTCTGTAATTTTAATTCCTCAACTTTTGTTGTCGTATGGTATCTTTTCGCTCCTATTCTTGCAGTAAAACCAGGGCCCATTCCATGTAGTTGTCGTAACTTGTCAATTGCTCTGATGTACCGGGGCACGCCGCACGACTTGCGTGGCGCCAATCGGTTACCAGTCGTATAATTCCAGAGGAGTTCTGCTGTACGTCTCCGTTGTCGGGTGATTTCTTGCTTAGCGTGCTCATTTGATGGGCGGCCTCTGTTTCTGTCGAGCAGCTCCAAGAAACTTGACCCTGGGCAACGAACTCTACCGCATTTGACTTTGAATTGCCGGCCCAACATGAAAGTAGCTCAAGATTTTATAGTCCAGATTGGAAGTCGTTTAAAATCCTCCGTTGCAAATTTCGTATCCCGTTGCTCCAGACAGGCCCCCAAGGCGAACGGTATTTAATCTTCTTAGAAATGGTGGCAATTGATTGCTCAATTGAGCATCCAAGCAGTTTGAGAGTGTTTAGTTCTAACGAGACCCGTAGGGATACATCGAGCGGGTGTAGGTTGCTCTCAAAATGCCAACAGTTTGACTTGTAAATATCTGCACTGGTTCCTGTTGACCTATGCTTTAGAGATACCGTGCATGTTGGATGGACACCAGTCATATTATTCAGTTATAACTTATATAAGTGATAAGTACTGTACATTATTGTGTTTTGAAGGTGTTTTTTTGTTATAGATAAATCTAAGTAAAACAGGAAAAGTTTGTAGATAACTCAATTGTCAAAACGAGAATAAAAAGAAACATATCCTTGTAAGAAAAAGACTCGTATTGAAATCTATGCATTGTTGTGTCACGAACACTTTGTTGTTTGAACTAAATGTCGCCAGAATGGCTTTCAGTTGATAAACAGAGGGGCCTTCTCTCATCCACTTGATATGGTGGCACATAAATGCCCTTTTCAAATTGCAACGTACTGCAAGGAAAATGACAGGCCAAGGTTTTTTGTTCTGCATCTGCATCACATCAAAAATATTTGCCTGCAAGAATTGAATGATCAAGCATGATAAACAAAATTTGTTAACGTTCTGCTGCGCAAATGTGAAAACAATTATTTGGTAATATCTGTTAAAAAGGGCAAGTATAGGTGTTTTTGACAGTAGTATATTACGACTATGGCCTTGGATGTGCTGAATCTAGGAGAATATGCCATCTGCCATGTTTAGAAAGTCCTCACTTCAGCACTAGGAGCCTACACCCAGGGCATCTGGTAGGTACCAGCAATTATCTCAGAATCATATTCATAATACTTGCACTTTGTGTACATTTCGTGTCGGTGCTTTTCACAAATGGGGCCTAGTGTAGCCGTGTGTGATTCCGACCACGAAGAACTACAGTCTTGGGTTACCCCCCCCCCAAAAAAATACACGGTTCGGGTCGTCACTACTTGGCTGCCGTAAAAAGAAAATACCCTCGATCTGTCATCTTGCGTCTGTCCACTTTAGGACCGGCAGATTTTGTTTCTGGATGGCATCATCATCATCATCCCAGGGGCTGGCAGAAGTCCAAAGGAGATTTATGGTTTGTATGCAATTTGTTTCGACCGTTCCCAAACCCTGACACGTGGGCACTTGCTTGGGCTGTAAACTCCACAAACGATTTTTTTGTGTTCATGTCGTTAAATTATCAATGTGAAACACACGGCGGAGCTAATAGGCGTCATGCCACTTGGCTCAAAATGTTCATAAACCAGACATGGCATTATGTTGAAAATTCTTTTCATGGTCCGCTGAAAAATAATTATCTTCTGCTGTTCGGATGAGCGATGAGGGCCCATAAAACAAAGGCCATTTTTATGTTGTTTACTTGCCGCTCCAACTGAATTGTTGGATAGACCACGTCGGGCTAGATGAAACGCTAACGGCATACCACAAGGTCCTTCTTGTCGTTGGAGGTTAAGTCGGTAAACCTACCGTGCCGACAGCGCTGAGTATGCTGGGGTTAGAAATAGAGATATCTTTATTTCACGATTAAATGTTAACTTTACACGTCTAGAAAAAGAAACATCGCTATTTCTGGATTAAATGTCAACTCTACAAGCCATATTGATACACGCGAGCGTAACAAGCGTGATGAACAGGGAAAAGCTAGGTAAACTGGGTAACATTTAACACTTCGTCGGTGTTTTCACGGAGCGACGGAAACCTCAAAATCTTGCCAAACGGACAATCCGAGATAAGCGCGTTTGAAAAGACCAGCTTTTTCAATACACACTTTCGGTCAGCTTAATGTTACGGAGGAATTGTTTACAAAGTCATGAAATGTAAGACTTGGGAAATGCTGATCCATACTTAGTTGCAGATATATTGTAGAATAATTTATTAATAAAAACTAAAAAGTTTTTTCACCTCGTTAAACCAGAAAATCCAGTTGTTACATGTCAACATGTGCGCAGGTGTTCATGCACAACATCGTTAGCACGCATGCGTACACCCACAACACACTGTTGGTGCAGAAATTCTCTATTTTTGCCCTGCTAAAGATGTGGCTTTTTTGTCCCTGTCAAAACAGAAATACAGGGACCAAGCTTTTTGTTAGTTACCAGGAAAGTAAACGGCATTTTGCTTTTGAACTGTGCTGATTTGTTCTTTGGATTAATGGAAGTAAAATGGAGATAAAAATTATTATCCATTTTTTCAGGTTTTTGTAACCTTGTGAAAACACTGACGATTGATTCATTTCTTGACCGCTATTTATATGAAGGGTATTCAATAGTGCTGTACTAGTATTAAATTAAGATTAAACAATTATAACGAAAATTATAAAAACTACAGTAAGACAATATACATGTAAATGTAGAATGGATACCGTGAAGGTTCCATTTACATACGCGTGCGGTAACGGAAAGCAAAAACAGAAAGCGATATACAGTAATGCCGCGCGATACATATTACGTTTTTACACAGCAGATTCCCGGTTCTTTTCAGAGCCACACATACTCATATTCATAAGAGACATTTCCTTCGCATGGTGCTACCGCAAACCTTCCCACTTATTGCTGTCTTTCACCGTGATAGCCTGAAATTCCATCTAACAATGAAATAGCCAGACCATGATGTCATACCCAACGAGAAAGCTGATTGACTAGAACGTGCAGTCGCAGAGCGGTATCTATGGACAACTCGGTCTTTTTTAAATGCAGCGGTTTGTTGAGCAACCGCGCGGTTGTCCGAGCTGAACGTGAACAACCTCAATGAAAACTGTAGGCTATGCTCTGCACTTCAGACCGCATCCTTGTATGCGTGCGTGTTTGTACAGGCCTACTCAGCGACTTGACGCAGACAGTCGGCAACATTGAACCTTGAATGTTGAATTTTGGACGCCCTTTTGTTTAATAATTTTTGAGTGGGATGACGTCGCGCAGCGTCTCTCCCGCGAGTGTCTGCGTCTTCGCGTCTTGCCGTCTGCGCTACAAACGACCATGGAAACCAGGCTGTACTGGCGAGTGAATGCGATTGGCGACAAGTCACCGCGGTGAACGTCAGCACGCTGCCTACTCTTATACAAACCGTACATGTACTTCCGTGCCTGCATTTGCTTTTGTCACAGGGTAAACCGTGGATGACACTGGTATGCAGTTTCGTCGCTCTGTCTACTGATGCAGCATATTGGTCTGCGTTTCAGAGACACGCCTGGCCTCTGTTATTGTAGAATGACGTGTCATCAGAGCGGACGGTAATGACTGAACGACTTTAGATGAAATTGCGACAGCAGACCAATGCGAGCTGCAGTTGACTGGGCCGGCTGTGTCACGCTGTTCTGCACTGTAAAACTGGTAAGTGCATTCGGAACACTTACCGGAGGCTACCAAAATGTGTCTTAAGTGTGCTTAGTATGGCTGGTTTAAATAATGTGAAACCAAAGAGTCGCCCCGTTGGGTGTCAGGATAAGTAAGTGCACCCTCAACTGGAAAGGGCTGCACATTTTCTACATGTTACAGATGGTGAATTTCGTAGTACTCTGTACAGCTCTTTCGAGGCTTGCGCGACAAATCGTACGCCACAGAATATCAACTTCTACTTACGAAATCCGGTACACTATCTAACCTGACTACTTGTCGACCGATCCAATCCTTCAGCATCGGCATAGGCCTAGCTATTATTCAGAAAAAACTATATTAGGCCTAGGCTGCACAGTTGCGCCCCCCCCCCCAGCTTGGGGGCTTGACTCCCCCTCCCTTTTCTTTAACCCTTCTGAAAAACAAAGATACACACCTACATCTTAAACTACCAGCTCTGATATAGCCCCCATGGCCCATCGCAGTCTTCTGTGGCACAGACGGGGGTGGAGGGAGTTGAGGCTTGAGCTTCATGAGCAATTTTTGGGGGGAGGGGATCCGAGTTCCCCTCCCCCTTCCTCCAAAGACAAAATCCTGGGCGCACACTGATTGTGCGTACGGTATCTTGGAGACCGATGACTGGCATTTCTTGAGGTAGCCTTCACTGGATGGTGATGCACGCCTTCGGCATATCCAGGTTTTGGGGCCGGGAGCAAATGGGAATTTGTTCCCTTTCCATCTGTAACAGATCACTCACTGTGAAAGGTTGGCGTTCTCAATTCCTAAAAAGGTGACAACATTCATCTCGAGGCAACGTTCCCCTTCTCACCCTTGGATGTATCTTGATACGTGCGTGGTTTGGGGACAAGAGGAAGTGCTACTATTTTCGATGCATGGGTTCTGGCCACAGTGACAAGAATTGCTCTTGTCAGCAGAAAGCATATAGTTCTGTGTTTCACGCTGACAATTATGGACAAGATGTCCCTAGACCAGTATAGCGTGAGAACAAAATTGGGTTCTGCTCATGACAACAAAACAGTCTAGCTCTTGTTTTGCCGTGCTGACAGCTCAGTTGTAACCCGCATTTTTCGCTGCCTTATCGATTCTAGCGGTAAGGCTTTTGCCGTAGCAAGCAGAAGGTCATTGGTTCGAATCCTACTAAAGCAATTGTCTACCCCCAGTTCTTGAAATACGAATGGAGCTGAAATCAGAATGCCTTGTAACCTTGGAGCATAAACCTTGGAGGTCAGTTGTGATGACAACACCAACATTACATTCGTAGCAAAATGGTATACATGTAGGCCTATGTAGATTCTTTTCTTTTTCTACTTATGTTTACAAGCCATCTGAGGGTACGTTGTTTCCTGTTTTTCTGAACTTTAAAGCACAATACTATGATTGACTGAAGAATTTCATTCACAATTCGGGCGCAATTCTTGATACTCAGCGCGATTGTAAGACTGTGGATAATTTTTTAAGAACCTATTTTTGAAGAATTTTTAGCAATTAAGTTCATGCCTAAAAAAATCATTACATGCTGTTTTTCCATATTTATTCAGAAATGTTTCAACTCAGACAATAAATATCGAAGCTCTGAACAAAATCATGAACAGGTTTTTGAAGTTTGGGACCTAGATGGCCTTCAGAGTAAATCGTAAGCAAATGATTTCAATGGAATATAGATTGTTTTCCAAATTTTCCCATTCTCCATTTCAGTTTTTTCCCAACATAAATCATAATGACCTCCCGATTTGTTTATATGAGCGCTTTTCTATGCTGCTCTATGGATCGCATCCCAACACACTGTCATAGGTAGGCGCAAGTCTAAATAAAGTGTGGCGTCATTATGATACAGGTCTGTTTGATAGTGGTTTGGGCGTTTAAAGGGAGATGAGACCTTTTTTTGTTTTTTGTTTTTGTTTTTGTTTTTGTTTTTTTGGGTGTAATTTACCAAGATTGGTAGATTCGTGGTATAAGATTTACTGCAGCATTTATTCCACTGTTCAAGTGAACGTTTACTTTGTGAAAAATCGAGAAAAACAGAGCGGTATTTTCAACGGTTAAATCGAAGATCTTGTAATTTTATCTTGCGTAAAGTCCATGAAGTACAGGGCGTTCGTAGTGACCCGAGGGGTCAGAGTGGAGATAGGCACGACAGTTTCTCTCTGCCTTAAAAAAGAGCAGTTTTCAACAGCCAGGAGTAATCGGTGAAATTTCCTTGGAGTAATAGAGGGATCCCAATACGACGCTTTTAGCGTCCATCTGCGCACTTCCGCGTTTGAAAAAGAGGTTGTATGTGTCGGCTTCAATTCTTAATACGATCATACGATTGAAAGTAAGGAGTTAAGACACAAAATACATAAAGGTATGTTAAATTCAGACTATTCAGGATGCAAATTTTTGTAGAAGAGTCTATCAGGATGACTCGACACGTAAAATCAAAAGAAAAAATAACGACAGTTGACCGCGAACTAACGTACCTGCGATGGTCGTGTATTTTGTGCAGTGGGCGTAGTTTAAACTGAAGTGGCGTCACACTTACGAACCGGATACTCCATGTACTGTGTGGACTCCGCGGGCGCGCGCGACGAAGTCCAACACAGAGAGCCTCGGTTTCGATTCAGATATGCGCAGACGGCGCTTATGTGAAATCAATTTATGCTCCTTCTCGGGCGGCGTAGCATAGCGGATTCATGAAAGAACTTCATTCTGCAATAAAATACAGCCAACTTGCACGAGTAATGCACGTGCGTGCGTGATCGTGCTTAATGACACTTTTACGTCAGCTTACACGTCAATGAAAATCTAAACACTCTATTCTTAGTTGACTAACAATTATGGGCAAAGAGGGAATTGCATCTCCAAACATCGGAGGGTTCACTTGGATATCGTTCTTCTGTTGACGAAAATCCACTCGCTATGCAGCTCCTGGACTGGTCCCCGTCCCTACTATATAGGGACCGGTAGCTATTTGGTACATTTGAAGCGAGATATCGGACGGAGACGCCTTTGTATTGGTCATTGTTTGATCGGAATCTCAAGATTTCTTTACAGACTTCTAGGGGGATGTGTTAGGTAACAATAGTCTACAGTATGTATAGGGATTGGACAGGTGGGGGGTACCCCTCCGTCCCATGTCTTGCATGGTATAAGTTGGTATGGGGACCAGGTCTGGTTAGTTCAACACGTGCGCAATTGCTTTTTCTTATTACAGAGATGATGTTTACATACACTCTTTTGTTCACGTGACAGCCGAACAAATGGCTCTCGGGAAAGCTTCAGAAATGTTTAATTATGGAATTGGTTATCACTAAAAAGCAGTTTAACACGTTTGAAAGTGTGTTGCGTACAGCAATGGCTCTGTAGAGAGAGTGTTAATCAATTGAAGAAAGTATTCTTAAGTTTTGTCACGTGAAAGTGTTCCATTGTGCAATTATGCTAAATTCTCATTAACATAAAACCAGCAGGATTCGGCCGGAATCATTACCTTCAACCGATCCCTGTTTGAAGAACGCCTGCAAGACGTCTGGAGACCACGGAAGGGACGGGAACCAGTCTGTGCATCCCGGGAACGGCCACCATGTTTAAACCATACCATTATGCTTTGCGATGATTTTGGTTCGCAAAGTTTTGAGTGAAGAAAATCCTTTTGTTAAATAAAATTTAACTTCAAACGGATCCAATTTATTTTCTGCAGTAAACCTTACACTTATTTTCCTCTAATTTCAGTGTACAGTGTGTTTGATGCATTTCTGCTGGTATGGTTTAGCTGCTTTTAGTATAACCATTCATTCAGACCCCCACAACATAAAAACTGGCACCTGTTAACGGATTAGGTGTGTTAATAGGAATCGATGGTCGGCCGACCATCGTGAAAAAAAGATAAATTTCTGTTTTCTCGAAAACTTCAGCATTCTGGGCGGATATAATTGACAGACTGATTGAGGCCGTTATGTACTTTCTTTCAAGTAATACATTCCAGGATTATACGGTGGTCCCATCTTTGGGATTTTACCAATGGAACCAGCTACCTTTAATTTTTGTAATAAAAGCAGCGCCCGCTACATTAATGTTACAGTTTGAATATCTTTGCTGTAAAGGTAGCAAAATCAACCTGCTGTTAATTTCTGTACCTTTCACGTGTTCGTCCACGCGTTGTTACGAAGGCAGAGGCGTATATAAGAGAGAGTGGTCGTTTCTTATCCAAACAAGAGTTACTTCATTGATTTGGTGTGGGACTATTGGAAAGCACGAGATGTTTTCTTTTCTGCAACGCTGGTTTTGTCTATGTTTTGATTACTGTGGTTCATTTATTCATTTCTGTGGGCGTTTTACCAATCCTCTCCCCAAAATTCCCATAAATATGAAAATATTTTATCACAGATAGCTTTGTAGGCCTTGTTCATGTTTGTTCATGTTTTATTGATTTTTTAGGGAAGGTAGAAATGACCAGTTTGGGTTCTTCGCGCTAGGAACCATGTGTGCTGGTTGAAAACAATTTATGAATGAAAACAAACATTGAAAGTAGGTACAGAGTCTGAAAGTTGACCTCTGATGGCGCTCTTCCGTAACCGTTGGATACAAAAAAATAAAGTGCAGAAATGTTAGAATTTGTAATAATTTTCCGTTAGGTTAATTCTTAAAAAAATTCAACTCATAAAAAGGTCCTTTGTAAAATATCTGCTAGTGTATCGATTTATAGAAACTGAAAAATTACCTGACCTTTAAGAGAAATATCCTGCCAAAAATTGACCCGTCACTTCCAAAAATCTAAAACACATGAGGAAACAGTGTCAGTCGGAGGCCTCGTGCGCCAGTGAACATTTTACAGAAGTAAAGTTTATGGAAGTCTGTCGGTAAAAGCCAAAATGAAAACATACCGAAATATTGTACAGATTTTTTCATTATTGGGAAATAAACTTAGAGCAATAATCTACTTTACGAAAGATTCTAATATTTTGTCTAACCCTTGCTGATAAGAAGTGCGTCATGTCAATTCAACTGAATCTGAAACCTATTGACTGCAGGTACGTAAATCTTTGCAACGTTTTCACCCATCTCCAGGTGACGTTTCCTAAATATTACTTGAAGAAGACGAAGGAAAAGTTCCAACATGAGTGTTCCATGGGGCGGTTTCAGTCAGGAATCGTTCTTCCCAAAATTATCGAACGTGATAAGACGGCCCCATGTAAAATCCGGCCCACAGGGGGACCGGGCGAGGTTTTGGAAAGCTCGTTGCCTGACCTTTTGCTTTCATGCTCTATTGATAACAAGGGAAACACTTGTAGCCGGCATTCATTCTTTGACGAAGGGAAATAACCACCTCTTAGCAAAAGCTATAATGAAGGTCCTTTGGAACTATTTGGGGGCATCACTTGGCACTTAGGATAGGAGGTGCTGGTTCAAATCCTGTTGGAGCAAGCTGTCGGATAGCACCGGTCAAGCATACGGTGTAAAACAAAATTACTTCTCTTTTTGACAAGTCATTTCTTGACGAAAGAGACACTCAGGCAGAGCAAGTTGCATAAAATCAACAGGACGGGCTTTTGCTGTGGACAACAGCAGTCCCCTTTCATTATAGGCCTAATAAGGCTTGTTTTCCACGAACATGCAATGGTTCCTGTTGATACCAACAAAGCAATGAAGGTGAAGACTTCATTATCACGGGCGTCGATACAGACGATTAATGGTGTGTGCCATTACCAAATTCGCCGGCGGACCGTCGGTGAAATTCATGAGTGTAACGGTAGTCTTATTACTCAACCTGACACTTACATGACCTCCCCTCCCGTTTCCCGTCTTTCTCCATTCTTGCCAGGCTAACTGATGGTGGGAGTGACAAACTTCGTCCCATCTGGCGATGTTCCTAATTCCCATGACGGGAATCTTTCAGAGGCTCTAAGCCATAGTTAACAGGTCCGGGTTATTTTACCCCCAAGAGTAAACGCATGGGCGTCGCAGGGGGTGGGGCATGAGGAAACTTAGCCCCCCCCAAAAAAGGAATCGAAAAATTAAATGCAAAAAAAAAGAAAAAGCGAAAGAGATGAGAAAATAGAGATCAAAGGGGATTTACTCATTTGCCCTAAATATGGACTCAAACTGTCCACCCCCCCTTGCGCCGTTATTTTTTTAAACTTTTGCCAGCTGATTTTTGCTTTGCCTCCTAGAATTTCTCCCTCTGGATCAAATGTGGTTTTGCCCTTGGGAAGAAATGCTGGTGACGCCCAGTGGACGTTTTTTCTTCGGTATCAGATTGGTCTATGCAATAAGCTTCAACAAGACTCTGTAATAGTAATCAATTGGCATGTGCGGCCTATTCAATTTGTGGACGCGCGCAAAACGGGAGTATGTGTGTATAAGCTTGGAGTCTATCACCGTCGATGGCAGCAGGGAGGGGGACTGAATGACGTGGGCTTAATAAATTGATCTATACCAACGGCTGATGTCTGGTGATCTCACAACTTTGGAAATCATGCCGACCCCGTTGGAGCCTATATACACGCATGGAAAATGGTAACAGTCGTTTCTGTCCACCTTTTTGGTGTTTCTGGACTCCTCTCATTAAAGAATATTTTACCCAATTATTTTTCCGTGGCGTGGGGCAGTGTCCACTCCGTTCGTGAAACGAGCCAATTCCAATACTCTCGTTGAACGTGCTAACTGTTGATCTACGCAATTGTTCTCTTACTTCTGTACCCAGCATGGAAATTGTCCCTGTATAAACGAGAATGCCCAAATGCCTAAAGTTGTGGTTTTAATGGGGTTTTTTTTTCAGTAAAAGCTAATTTCATGAGTTGTATCAGCATTTGGTCATGGTTGAGAGACGCTGATGGGGTTGTCTTTGTTTCAGCTATGTCGAACTTGTTGTATATGATATACTGACATCAAGTAACCTAATTTTACATACACAAACTACTCAACTCCAGCGTCAGGGATACGATGTCTGAATAACTTTGCCTTATATCTGAGTAAATTGTCCTCGACAAGTTGTTACTTTATTTCTGCATCTTGCGAATAGACAGTTGGGCAGTATGTAAATAGTCATTAAAGGTGGAATGGAAATTGACGAGTCTGTGGGCAAGGAATTTTTTCCTTAACTTTTTACCCAAACGTTTTCCAATGCAGAGTTCTCGCGAGAGGCAGTTCAAACAACATAGATACAAATTTTTGCAACTCGATATAGACACTTATAGTGGCGTTAGACTCACTCCCTGCCTTTCCAAATCCAAACTTTTTAAGGACTGAAATTTGAGGATGGCCTGCTTGTTTGTATTATCTTGTTTCGGAGCTGTGTGCCCCTTGTTACTGGTCTAAAGCAAATGTTTTCGTTGCGAAACATCCCATGAGCGCAGCGCAATCTTAAGAAGACAAAAAATTTAGCTAGTGCCGATAATACAGCGTGACCATGTTCACTGCGACTTTACATCCCAAATATGTACTATCTGCAAATCAAGTTAGGTAGTGCGCGCTAAAAGCATCTTGTCAGTTTTAGCTCTAGGGAACGCAGTTGTTCCCGCAGCGAGTCGAAACACCTTACTAATTTATTTTTTTTTCGAGATACCAACGAATCACACACTGTTGTCATTTTGTCATGGTGGAAATGTACACCTGCTTTCGAAATGCTTCATAGTGCTGATTCTACAACACAATTAAAGCATGGATAGTTAAATAGAAAGGGATTATACAGTTTACGAAACAGTGCAGCGTGGTCTAAAATAAGGATAGCGTGCGACATTTGAAATAGTCCTACATGTTATATTTGACTTGTAGTGTTTGATTTCACAGACCAGACACAAGTTGGTATACCACACCCCTTTAGTGCAATGAAGCCAGCGTTTTTATTGTCTCGCAGCTAGATTCCTGACCCAGCTTTTCTGAGCCGTGCTATGGTAATTTTTAATGAAAACTTCTAAAACGCCCGTACTTTGTTATTCATACAAGTTTCAACCCAAGCCAACAGACCTCTTTGTAGTTGTGGCGTTTAGTCTCTCCACCACCCTTCGTTATCAGCACTTTATTGTCAGCGAAACACCTCAGGTTCTTTTAAATTGGCTCCAGTATCGAACAATAAGGCTTTTCATGAAAACGGCTCGGCACAAGTAGCGCCTTTAACCTTATTTTTTTGCGGCCAATTATTCCTTGGCCTACAAAACAGATCGATCCATGAAACACAGATGAAAAAATAGATACCGCTGATATCTAGCTTCCCTGGTAACGAAAATACCTCTGAGGCCCGCAACCCGTTGGTTGCGCTGGGAAAACATCGCCAACTGACCAGCAACAGCTATTGCTCTGGCGTTGCTAAAAATCCATAGGCACCTATACCGGTTTTCGTCCCAGGTATGAACTCCACAATAATGTGCGCGTAAGCGCTGCGGGGTGACCAATAGTTTTTGGCTGCTGTAAATTCTCGACTGGCGTCATTTTTTGTTTGGACGCCTTTGACGCCCGATACGTGTGTATTCATGTTTTCCTCACAAAGTGGCTATGGGTGTAGTTACAAGACGCTAGGACTCACCTTTGGTTTAAACTGTTGCACTCATGTTGAATTCCACGTGGATTCGCCTGCGGAGCATAAACGCGGAAGTGTCTGCCCCCCCCCCCCGCCGTCGTTGGGGGTGTGCAGCTGTCCCAACGTTTCAGTCACCAGGGGAAACGGTAAAGCTTTTAAAGTAACGACATGCTGGACCGGCTGAAGCGATCATACTCGTTCGGTTTAATGGTTCAAGTCGCATCTTGACTGTGCACATAATTACTTGTAGTTTTTGTGCACAAGTTTTGGAAGGCCGCTCAAAACGCCAACGTTCTGCTCCAAATCGAACAGTTAACTATCAGTTTCTCGGAGGATTCAAAGAGAAGCTGCTTCGTCAAAGTGAGGCTATACGAACGACTATTGCGTAAAGGCTTGTAAAATAACCTCCACAATCTTTGTTTAGCAGCTCCAGCCTCGCTTGTTTTCCTGAATACGGATTATGAGTAAGAAGCTAGTACAGTTGTAAGATCAGGTTAGGAATGTACTTCGCATGCATGCAGCATGTACAGTGTACTTATAGCCGACCGTCCAGATGAAGTCATTTTTTTCAGCTTATGTGAGTTTTTTTTTTCCATGGAAAATATTGACCAAACAAATAGCCACTTGAAATGGGCATCCTGAGGTTAAAGCACGACATTTCTTCTGATAAAGCGACTCCTAAAATCCAATAAGCAAAAACAGGAACGACACGTCAACTTTCAATACGCAGTTTTCGCATGAATTAGTTCAATGGCCGTACGAGGACTGTATTTCTGCAAAGCCATTTATGCACGAATCTATGCAATTATGAGTCCGTTCTCTGACTTCAACTTTTTCAACCTCACAACTGTTGCCCTCAAAAACATTGTCAATTCTTTTTGCGGTGAGATAAATTCCATCCGTGGTCCAGTGTTTACTAGCTGTGTTAAACTTTAGCCTACCCGTGGCCTTGATTATTCTCTAATTCTTAGGCTTTTCTAGGTCTTATTGTCAACCCTTTGGCGGGATGGCAACCAATTGTTAGCATTCAACATGCACAGTTTTGTAGCAGGAAACGATAGAATCACACACAAGCAGTCGGCAAATGAAGTCAAGCGTGTATGTAAACAGCAATTGTGGATGTGATTGAATGGAAGTGCGATACCAGCCGCATAGAGGTTTAACTAGTAGATTGATTTGGAACCATTGCATTGTTTGACTCAATTCACGATCAGGGATCTTGATATTTTGTTACATGTACATGGATAAACATCGAAATGCCCACGTTCTACGTGGCATTATTTCATTTGAAAAATGCATGACACAAGAATATCACATGAGAAGTACTGATCGGTACGGAAGTTCCTGTGGTCAATTCGATTAATTTAGTCATTTATCTGTTTCCCAGAATCATCCATCATTAATGGATTGATCCATAGTTGTCGGATTGTCCTTTGTTTACTGGCAATCAAAAACAGTGAAAATTCGTGATTAAAATTCAAGTAAACTGGTGGTCAGAATTAAATATGAACCTTGGAAAACTGACAGAGAAGAAGTAAAACGAGCAAGGAAACTGAAAGGGGGAAATTTAAGGTGAGATGTAGAGAAAAGCATTACACAGCCAATTTACCAAGTGCAAAAAGCAAAGACAATAATTATGGAAAATAAATTTATTAAATATCTAAATATGAATGATAAATGTAAATAAAAGGAGAAACAGTGGAGGTGATAGGGTGCACTGGGAAGAACGAAATATCAAAATGTTGAATGGTAACGTTAAACAGTGTAATGTAAAACCATCCTTAATCTCACGGCAAAGTTTTACGGAGTTACTTCACAAAAGCATGTTTACGGAGAGGAATTGTTTTAGATGAAGTGGATGCTAGGCATGTTACCTCTTTTTGAACTTTCGTTGTTTTCCAGGCTCTCGGACAGCAAGAAAAAAGGCTGACTTAACATTTTAGTCATTAAAATCTTGTCACAATCACCCCTAACTTGTACAGTTTACGAGAAGACTGAAGCATTAGTTTTCAGCATAGGCCCTGTTTGTTTCACACGGATCTTGATCTCGATCGGTGGTCCCAAGGCTGGTTCGCTGCATCCATTAAGCGGGTTTTCGGTGTCAGTGAACCAACGTCGGATCACTGATCGCGATCATGTGTCTGCGCAAAACAAAGAGGCTCTTAAAGTGTACCTGCAGTGAACTTTTCTTAGACACAATTTTTTTGCAACTTTGAACTCTTTTTTAATGTATGGATACTTTTTACATTTCTGTTTAAAAGCATTGAAAAGTGCACTTTTTGAATTACACACCAAAAATTACCCATGCTTCCCTGAGGGCGCTGTCACAGTGATGTCATCCAGGGAAGGCATAGTTCAGTGCATGGGCTTTACTGTTTAAATCGTGAACCCAGAATATACCTACTGAAAACCTTTCTGGGGAAGGGATTTATGCTCTGTCTCTCTGCACATAACTAACAGTGAATCAGCATAGAAAGGAAAATCTACAAAAATTCAGACATTTTGTGTAGAAACAAATGCAGCTCTTATAGGCTTTCTTCCTGGAATGATATCACAGTCTTGCTCCTCAAAATGGAACTACTTATTGGCACAAAAACCAAAAGGCAACGAAATACCCTTTTAAGCAGAGAAACAAAAGTTGAAGGGGATAACTGAGACATAAAGATGCATTTTGAAGAGTTGTATTAAAGCAAATTGATTGCAGCTACACAGATGTATTTAGCTGTTTGCTTGTGCTGTTTGCACCACACTACCTGTAGATTCATAAATTTTGTAACTTTAAATTCATTAAGAATCTACGGTGAAGTTTGTAAAAAATAACATGAACTAAGTGACGTCCCAAGAGTAGTTTAATTCCCATGTGGAAATCGGCATCTTAACCCGGACCCTCTCTCAAGCTGTTTTGATTGTAAACCGACATTGTGAATGGGCTTATACTGTTTGGTGAATTCACAAGTTTCAGGGGAACAAGAAAGACCACTGCCGGAACATCTGACGGAAAGTGTTACAATTGATAATGTAATCACCAACGGATAATGTATCAATAACTGATAATGTATCACAAATTGACCAATGGTGTAGTCAAATATCTCACCAATCATATATTACCTGTCTACGGATAATATTTACAAAGCAAACTAATACCGTATCATTTGTCAGCAGATGATGTATCAAGAGACAAAGTGTCAAAAACCGACCGATAATGAATCAGAATGGGGAGAAGGTGTGGATGTTACAGGTTCATTAAAGTCGATTAAGTGCCTGTGTTTAGATCACGTTCCGGTAAGCAACGACGTTGCCATTGCTTACATTGCAACACCATTGCTCCTTGCTTACATTGCAACCTCGTTTTACAATGGAACAGGTTCGGCAAGAGATTAATAATTTTTAGGGGACAAACTATGTTCTTCACAGTTTTGTTTGTATTTACACCCATAACTATTATCCCAACCACGACTGAAAGTTTGCCATGTTCGAATAAGGTTCATTGCCAGATATTCATCCCCTCCCACAAGGAGACTTGGAGACACCGCAGCTAATGTGCACAAGCTCAAACGAACATGACGATTCTTTGTCTGACAAAAAAAAAAATTATACCAGAGTTGTTATGACTCAAGTCTGTGACTCGACTGAGTCCGACTGGAGTCACAAGTTTTGGCAACTCTATTCAACTCAATTGTAGTCAATGCGAACAAATGACTCCACTCAACACGAGTCCCTTAACAGAAGACCCGACTCGCGTTAAAGTTAATAAGACTCAAATCTCAAAAGTAAAAGCCAACTTTTTTGCGAGAAATTTATTTACAGTTTACTTACAGTGCCGGTTTATATTTCATGTGTTATTATCATCAAGTCTTAGAGTAGGATGTGTGTAACCACATGTAGAAACCCAGAGGTTAATTTTAAATGACAGAAATGGCTTTCTGTCTTGTTTCTATTTATCGTATTGTGTTCAAATATTGGTGTCTCAAATCGATTCGAGCTAAATACTTGATACGAGTCAACTTTTTTTGCCTGATGACTATCGACTCGAGTCAGTCACTTACGTGACAATGACTCTCCTCGACCCAAGTCACAAAAATTAGTGACTCGTTACAAGTCTTCCTCATACTGGTCTACTGTGTGTGGGTCCATATTTGAAACGTTGCCAATAAGTCTTTTGCGAGAGACCTTCGAATAAAATCTGGTACTCTTAGCTCTTTAAATTCAAGGGAACATAACAATTTGAATTATTATTACCGAAAATGGGTCACTTGGGACACATTCCCATAGGAACGTGCACAATTTTTTTCAAACTTTACCGTCCCATAATTCAATATTTTCTGATCTGATCTTAACCAAACTTTGCATGTTTTCCTTTCAGACCCTAATCTATCATCTCTCAAAATATGGACAAAAATTTTCCTCCTTTTGGTAGTTGGAGCATTAGGGAGACATTGAAATGTCTACCTAATGACCGATGTCTCCCCAATGTTGAAAAATATACCACAAAATGTCTCCCAAGTGACCTATTTGGATATATTTTCCATACTAAAACACTGTTGCTATACCTCGCGATTCGGGGCAAGCTTTTGCGTAGTTACGTAAGTGACACTTTGAACCAATACACTGTTTTCAATGGTTAAAAGGGCACAAAGGAACCAGTCCATTCCAGAGATGGTGGTCGCTATGCAAAAGCTTGCCTCAAATCACGAGGTATAGAAACAGCGTCTTTAGTCTGGGGAATTCAAATTGTTACGTTTGTGTGCAATCAAATAATTCAGTGTACCAGATTTTATTCAAATTTAACTCGCAAATGGCTTATTATTATGAGACAAATGATACCTAATCTGTTCGATTTTTTTGTAATTGTAACATCCATCGCCAATCGATACATTATCGAATAGAAATTGTACTTCATTCTCGGTCGCTATATGATAATGTAAACGGACGATGATGTTATCTGTAGGTTACAACAATGTCATTTGTAGGCCTAACAGGAAGGGTAGTTACACTTTAAGATAACTGGAACAGCTGGGGAACTTGTCAATTGGTTAGTGTCCTTTGCTTCAGAGATTATTCGGTTTGATTGTAAAAATGAGTGTTGTCGCTGAATTCGATTCTTAGTTTGCAGTGCACCGGAGGACCTTTTTTCCTCTACCCAGGAGTACTACAAGTGATGCTGGAAACTGCAAACACCTGCCGGCCGCAGATACATTATATTTGTGAGTGTGGGTAGGTAAAACAACCCGGAGCACAAGATTAAGACTCACATAAATGTATGTATGAATGCAGCCTAAAAGTCAGAGGAGTGAAATGCATCGAGGAGTGGCAATGCCGTAGATCAGGAGTAACGATATCATATCTAGCACCGTGATAGTCCGATTTGTGTGTTCGATAATGGGCGGTGCAAGTTCCCTACGAACGGGTGAAGGCTGTGGGCACGACACACCGCCAGGCAGAACGGCTTACCTCGACTCGCCTGCCTCAATCCCGCCATCACACTGCACCGAAAATTAATCTTCAACATGCGATATTGTATGCAGTTTGTTTGCTTTTGCACGTGGGAAATCAGTGCCATGTGACTAAACATAAGTGGTCTGCAGTTGTAATGGCAATGGGATTTGAGTAACAAAGGCTAATATTTTACTTAAAGTTACGTCTCGGGCTATTTTGTTCTTGAATGCGTATGCTTTGCCTTTTCATTGACCCCTAACAGATTGGGACATATAGGTAGAGAGACTTATCCGCCCCGAACCGGACCAAGAGAGGGAGCAGTTTTCCTAGCAACGGAGGTTTCAATAGTTAGGGGCGGATCACAACCGACAAAATGAACACTCCATACAAGGTCTATACACCTCATCAAACAATTGAGTCATATCAGCAATGTTGCTCGTAATGGTCTTTTTTGTTGAGCCGAGTTCCCCTTAATTAAGGCTGACAGTTTTGCCTTTGAAATCTCAACTACTGAGCCCCTGAAGGAAAATCACTGATGGCTTTTGGCGTACGGTTCACATTCAGAGCTCGATTGTTTCCTTACTAAGCGGAGAGTTGTCATAATATTGCACAGTTTTATTGACCATCATTGGCCGCTCGTTGTTAAATCCATCTATTGGCAAGATTGAAGTGCTTTGGTCGAATACAACCATTTCCATTGATCATTACTCATTATTTAAAGTTGGTACTCAGGCCCCGTCCAGTACTTATAGTATCATTTCCTTGTGGATTATTGAATGCCCTGCTGAACAACATTTTGTTTACTGTGCGGGATGGGAGACATGTCCCTCCCCAACATGTCAGGGTGGGGATAACCGTTCCCCTCCTTTTTCCCCATCCTCAAATAAATATTGTGTGCATGGTCAAATTGATGCATCTACTGTTACTGTAAAACAAGCTTTAAAAACGAGGTTTACTTGTTGACCAAACATTTCTACCAAGATTCATCTTCTGTTTGCTTCTATTGATATTATGCAGGCCTATACGTCGTTGTCTGGGCGTATTCGTAACCATACATCATGTGGCTTCGTTTCGTTACAGCAGTATTGCCATTAATTGTAGCGGAGACGATTCCACAGAAATATCCAATTACAAATGTTCATTAAGCAAACACAGCATAACTGTATTACAAGTATATAGGCGCTCATTTTGATTTCACCGTAGTGATCACTGCGCATATTTGGATGGCGATGCTGATGGGTAGTGGGAATGGGTGAACGTATCCCGCCCATATTCCTCAGTACAAGGCAAGCAATGGCAGCCCCTTCCCCCAGTGTTACTCTTTGCATTTTATTTTGTAGGACACTTGCTGTTTCAGCCTCTTAGAATTTTCGAAAATGCACCAAGACTACCCGATAAAGTCATCAAGTTTCACACGACACTAGGGTCTATTTGGACATATTTCAGACGAGTGTCATTTATTAAATGCAGTTGGAGGCTGGCACCCCTCTGAACGTACCTAGTGGGGGCGGGCCGGTATGCACCACCGTATCTGGAGTAGGCAGGGAAAAGCAAAAGGTTCCACTCTTTGGTCTGCTGTGTTAGATAACTTTTCTCCAGGTTTTCATTTTTCCACCCAATAGAATCTTTCTGATATACTTTTTTTTTTCTGAAAGGAGCTTGAAGTTATGTCTGTGTGTAGATCGTAAACAAAACGGAATTCGCCCAGTTTTGTATTAACAATTTCTTTGCACGACAGAGTGATCTTTCGTTGGACCAAATGGGGAAAATTGAAAGCCGTCGTTGAGAATAAAAGGGGTCATATTTTGGAAATTGTTTGCTACTACAAAAGAAGTGTAGGTAACCCTTCAGATTCTATGGCCAAAATCTTACATACCCTTTGAAAAATGTGGCAGTTTGCTATTTTGTTAAAACATTTGAACTGGACCGATGGTCGACCCAGGCACACAAAAACTCGAAACTTTGTAAAAGCTCATCCGGGCAAAGATCTCAGCTTTTGGTTGTCAGTCCTATTGTCTTTTGGTTGTAAAATTCTCCGTTACCCAAATTTGGAATGGGTATGAATAATTTTGGGCTTAACTGTATGCATGCTCGCTATGATAGTACCCTAAATTCTCCGTTACCCAAATTTGGAATGGGTATGAAAAATTTTGGGCTTAACTGTATGCATGCTCGCTATGATAGTACCCTAAATCTACACTTAACACGTTACAAATTACGTACTTCAATCAAGGCTTTTCTGGAAGGCACTGCTTAAATTCTTCTTGTTAACTATATAAAAAGCTACATTGACTTACATTTGAACTTTATAATGCTCTACACTGACAGTACCATTTACTTTGTCCAACTTGTTAAACCTACTGAAGCTACATCGCACCGAGAGCTTCACAACCACTCTGGGATGAGCACTGCTTTGTTTGGTTTTCGGTTACCTTCCAACCATTACATGCTTCCCAGCAATCCGATATAAGTTTCCTTCAGTGTCCACATTATGTTTTTATATTAAACTGTGTGAAAGCTATAACAAGCATACCTGACACGAGGCAATATCCTGCCACTACATTGTCTAACTAAGGGACAACGAATGCAGCTTTATTTCGGGGGCAGGTTAATGCCGCAAGCCGTCTTCGATTGCATCACCGCTTCCTCTCCTCTCACCAAATTGATCCTGGACACGAAGAGCGAGAAGAATAACTCGGCAACCCCTCGGCGAGGATGTTCAGTAGTTTGTTCAAAAACATTTGTCAAAAAACGAACTGCATGCAGCGGGTATTTATATTAATTTGAGCACATTTCCTGAAGATCAGCCCATGGATAGAATTGTGACCCAGTATTACCATCAAGGACATTAGTAAATTATGATCACGGAACTAGGAGCTTGACCCGAGGCTGCTGGGTAGATTGGCAGTGGGGGAGAAGGAGCCCTGCTTCCGACCGTGAAGGTTCCGTCTGCGAAACGAATTTTGCCCCATGAGCTGCGTGCAATAACTTTTTTGCCCCTCGCCCACGTTTTGTTGGTTAATTTTCCATGGGTTCTTGGCCTGTGATAAGTCCACGATGATAATACAATTTTCGTAACGCCCCCCCCCCGTCAGTGGGTATATTTGTTGTCGTCAATAGCTTCCAAATATATGCATGCCAGCGCAAGGTATAAGGGGAAATGAGGGCTGTAAGTTTGTTTACTAATTGATCAAAACTGACGGGACTTTTGAGTTTATCCGAATATTATCAATCTAACGATTTGTTTTGCACTGTGCATTATCTGTAAAATTAGTCCATGCAAATTATTACGTACAATTTAGCTAAATGTAGTCCTTTAAAGAAGAGGGACTGTGATCAGAGAATTTTCATTTTCAGAGGCACGAGGACATATTCATACTAAATCCATTGGAAAGTTCCACTTTAACAGAAAATTAGCAAAATGCTTTCACTGCAGGGGTCTATTAAAGGATCAAACGGGCTCGCGTGACTAATGCGTGCAAAACACTGTGCAAAGCATGCCATGGTGAGTCGTACATTCTGTACGCATTTCGTCTCGTATAGAAACGGCGTACCATCCGTGAGACCTTTGATGATTGAAAGTGCAACGAGGCGATTAGGGAACCGTCCACTCACATACTCAGTTTTTATCGGTCCATTTTTTTCTGGACGACGATTCTCTGTGGAAATCCTTCAAGACGGTATACCGTATAAATTTGAATCTTGACATGAGCATCAACACTGATCCCAGTCAACTCCCCTTTTCTACTTGGGTAATCGCAACTGCGTTCCATTTTGACAATGTCATGACTCTTCCCGCTTAATACTCGAGTAACCAACCCGCCTAGTCTGGCTCCCAGACCTTATGAATCTGACTAGTCTCTTTCGATTCCTCTATCGTTTTTCCGAATATACACGAAATATTCCGAACTCGTTATCTTTACATTCGGATAGTATCAAGATTCAAATTTATTCACTTAGAAAATTCACATAGAAGTTGAATTTCCATTGGCTTGTTGCAAACGGTAAGTTGTTGCATTCATCAATATAACAATCACACTAAATAACAAAACAACAGGACTGCATGAATGTAACATAAATGGCAATCACAATCTACAAAGATAATTTCCTAAATGATATTGCATTTTCTCACCATTTATTACCAATGAAAGTGGGTCGGGGGAGGGAGGTAGCCAAATAAATAGTTACCGTCTCACATTTGCATTATAACAATGAATTGAACTTGGAATAAATGACTTTCTGTATCGAAGCCGACGTGTGAGTGGGGGGGCACAGACGAATCCCCGAACGATTAAACCTGTAAGTGGATGGGTTATGTCTGACATTATCTTTTGTACTTTGGCCAGAAGACAAGTGTCATTCATGCTTGGACAGGGGTAAGATATTGGCTAACTTATCTCTGTGCAATTTTCCTAGTACGATCTGGTCTGCCCTTTGGTTCTTTGGTCATACTACCAAAGGTGCAAATGGCATTGAAAGTAACCACACTCTGAATAACTGATCGATAAAAGAGGGTCATGAGAGTCCTATCCGCAGGAAATTTCTTGAGCTTTCGGAGGAAGAACATCCTCTAACTAGTTTTTTTTCTGAACAAATTGACAATTTCCTTTCCAACAGAGCTTATTGTCTATTACCGTTCCCAGGTACTCGTATTCATGCACCTGTTCAATGACATTTCCATGTATTTCTAGGGGTTCGTGATCATCTCTGTAGTTTTACTTGTATTTCGTTGATAGTCGTTGATAGTGGTCGAGCATTAGCTGTGTTTATGCAACCTCGACTCCATGATTTGAGTGCCCTTTCCTTGGGGATCTTTCATTTTCGTGTATTATTTCGTTTATTATCTTTCGTTTTTTAAAGATTGCTCATTTCCATCTAAACACATGACGCTGTAAATGTGCAATCAAGTATGACGTCACGATTATGTCATCAGGTGTCAAATTTGAAGCGATTGTAGTTTCGGGGGAAAAATGGGGAAAACCGACTTCTACCAGCTGTATCTCACGAACTGGTACAGGTATAAAGTTAATATTTTGGAATATTACAGATCCTTGGTACCAGCTTTTGGGGAGTCCTTTGCTTCTGCTTGGGTTATAGTGAATGAATAAAGCTCAGGTACAGTCCAAATGCTTGAAACAAAACCTCAAATCATTGGCCAATATCTTCCAATTGTTTAGCGTATTAATGTGAAACCTTGTTCTATCCAATCTCGATGTCGAGATTGCGTGCTTTCGACATACAAAAATGACGTTATCAGATAACAAGCCTGGCTCAGAACTAAAGGAAATGTTTTCAACATAACTTTTAAACTGAATTGAGGTAGTACATATGCCCTTCATATTTTGAGACTTAGTAGACCATGCCTTGGGCAACATTACTGATTGCAACGTTAACGTCCAAATAAACTGTGCGCATGATATATTCACTTCAGTAATCTATAATACGGAATTATAACTTCAAACGTTTTCGTACCTAAAACCAAATTATTAACTCAGCGCAGATATTGCTGACGTCATAACATGGAAGGGCGCCCTATTGTTACAAGTGGGATTGGTTTACTGTCAGAGTCTGTTGCAACGAGTCATTAATATTTGTGACTCGAGTCGAGTCGTTGTAACAAGTGACTCGAGACGAGTCAAGAAAATATGTAAAAAAGTCAAGTCGAGCCAAGTAGCTCATGTCAATTCGAGTCACAAATATTTGAACACAATGCGATAAATAAAAAGGAGAGAAAGTCATTTTGGGGCATTTCAATTTCTTGCTCTGGGCTACTGCATGTGGTCACACCACATCTTACTCCTGATGTTGTTAACAAGATATCGACAATAACACCGGCAATGTAAGTCATTGCAAACATTTTTCGTACAGAACCTTCCATTCGGGGGAACTCAGCTCTCATTACTTTCGATCGAGTTGGATCTTCTGATGAGGGACTCGAATCGAGCCATTTGCTTGCAGGGACTCGAGTTGAGTCAATAACCTGCCGGAACTCGAGTCCGGTCGCCAAAAATTGGGACACGAGTCATAACAGTTCTGTTTGCCATACTTTCATGAAATTGGACGAAAACTTCTTGTCGGACAAAAAAAATCATATCTGAAATAGTAAAGTAATAACGAAATAATCCCGAAAGTTAGTGAACAGACAATATCGAGATGATGAGTTTCTTTTATTTCTTCTATTTCGTCATGTCTTGCTGAATAATGAGATAAACTACTTTTTCCAATGACATGCATCGAAGTTCTGTGAATTCGTCAAATTGAAAATCGATTTCATCCGATCACCATGTATTTGTAACTTTAACAAAAACGTCTTGTTTAGTTAATTACCGTATTTAGAAGTGAGTCAGCTAAGGAAACTTCAGTGGTATTTACTCATATAAGCATAATGATATTAATATCGGATGCTTTAAATGAGTTATGCGTTTATTATCAAAAATTACTCAACCGGACGAACATGTTTCTTTTTTTACTCTCGGAAACGTATTGTGATTTTGCCCAATAATGGGCAATACTTTTAGGGAAAATTGCAAGTTTTTATCCTCGGAAAGTCACCCCTTTATTTATGAAATTCGGATGTTCTCCTACCTCTCCTGATTGAGTTTTGGCTTCACCCATTTTGATGGGGCTCGCTTGTGGACGACAGCTACAGGAAAGGCCCCGTGTATCTACCATTGTACCTCTGCAGAAAATGAACAGACTCTCGAGTTCAGGCTTGATCTTATTAACTTGATCGTATGTAAAAAAAAATAAAAAAAATAAAAAAACCACTTTCTTGAGACTGCCGTTCTGCCTGACAACGTTGGACTTATAGTCGTCCACCTGAAGTTTTGCTGAGTATCAAAAAAAGTATTGAACGCAGTTCTGCTCAGTCTGTCAGTAATCACTGTCATAAAAAGTGAATATAATTAAAATTCACTACCTACCGTCGCGGGAGTTTCCTGCATATTATATTATTGGCTAAAGCTTCAACGGCAATAAAAGGACACGGCATGGAATTAGAAACGTTCTGTTGTACAGATGCATAAACTGTTGCCAACAAATTAGAGATACTGATTCTGTCACTGGCCTATTTATGGTGTGATAGTTTTTAAGGGTAAGTTGTCGCTGTAAGGAAGGATAGGTGTTATGAGTCTGATCTGACCCTGGGTTTACTGACAGAATTCACATAGAATTGTCCAAATATCCTCAAAACAAAGTCTAAAAAAAGTTACATATTTTTTTAGAATTCTGGCCTGTGAATGGACAAGTTTAATTTTCCAGTTTGATATAAGCCTCCAACTGTTCAAAATAGATTCTGAATCTAATCTCAATCAGTTGGGCACATCTTCTGAATTGGGTTGATAGTCCTTTCTTGGTTACATGGGTCTTCCCCGTTATTATCTACGTATTTTACTCCCTCGGTCTCAACTTCATTATACCAAAGGTATATCTATATTTAAGTGTTTCCGGCTTGCCGTCACGAGAAACAGAAACACGTACATCACGAAGAAAATGCAATTGAACGGTAGGCAGGATATGCCTTTATTATCCTGTTCATTAAGATGTCACCATCGTGTCGTGGTTAAACCATGAAGATGGGCTTTTTTTTGGATGGCATGAGAAATCGTATCACAAGGAAATGTTTAAAGGGCAGACTGTTTCTTCTTCTTCTAAATTTCTGATTGGGATCGAGCATCAGCGTCCGCTGCAGCATGTGTTGCCTCGTCTGCTCGGAATCATTCGGCTGTAATAAAAGGTTGAATGTTGCCAATGTGATTAACTGAGAATGAATGACGCCTGGGGAAAATGATCCCCCAATTAGCCGCTGAGTCGGGCAGAAAACGCGATGAAAGACCGTCGTTAATCAGTGATCGCCACTTTAAGGTCTCATGTTGTCGCAGAAGTCGTCCGCCATTGAGGGAAGACTTTTAGGGGTAGGGCCGGGGCGGTGCTTGAAATCTAATGCATTATGTATGGAAGGATTTAGAGTCAAATTTGTGGGGGGGGGGTTGTTTTGTGGTGGGGTAGGGGGTTAGGGTGTAAGTTGGCGAGGTTTGTATTTGCTTTCGAGAGGCATTGAAATGTAATAGTCCCCCCCCCAAAAAAAACAAAGTCCACATAACTAAATTGCTGCAAAGCAAAACTAAAGTACATTTGCCCTTTGAGAGCGTGGCTCTGTCCCCAGATCAGCCCATTCCTGTTCATTGTCAGATACAAAGTATCAAAGAAATCAAACTAATGATGTGATGTCACATTATTTCTTTCTGAGGCTAGACCAGTATGGCATAATACATCTTTAGTGAAGTCTGATCATTGAAATAAGGGGAAGACGGTCAACTAAGTCCGTAGTCTGATCCTGTTCTCGTATTTATCCAACACAATTGTAAAAGCTGTGGTAGTTTTGTACTTCGTGGCTTTGGATTGTGTTGAATGCAAGCCACATCATTTAATGCCTTTGCTTATGTCCATTAAATGTTTTGAGCGTACTTACTCTGGATTGAAGCTATGTTTCAAGTTCCTTTTGAAATGGCATTTGAAACTTATGTAACTCATAATGATAATAACTTTCGGTGGATTTCCACGGAGCTTTGGCACTGTCATCCTATATACCAATATCCTTATGTCAGGATGACGACGTTTTAAGGCTAGACCACGTATGTTCATGCCCCCTCGCTTAGCTTGTGCGCATGTGTACCGAATCCCACTACAGCCAGAAGCCAGTAAAATGGCTCTTGACTCGGACAGGTGGACCCCAAAAGTAATCGATCAACATCAAGCTCAGATGTACATGTAGTTGCTCCTCATTTCCTGGCTGATTAGTATTTAAACACTCAAAGTCCCTTTAGCTAACTTGCACACTTAAAAAAAATACATTTTCTGCCCAATATTTGCCCGCCTTTCTCACGTACCTCCAAAGTAACAGAGTCAAAAGTTGAAAGTGCAGCCAACATTTTAGAGAGGATTTTCTTTTTCAGTTTTGCCGGGTTTTGTCTATTTGTGAATAGTGAGGAATATCACGAACGCTCTAATGAGAAAGTATCATACAAGACGGAAGCCGTGGGAATGAAAATGGTTTTTGTTTGTGCCTTTTAGTCGTATTAATGCGATATTGTTGAAGTCAAATCGTTCCCAAAAGCACTCGTATCAAGATGCGTGTGTTCGTACGTGTATGCCATGCCCCAAATCCAGGCATCTCATTTTTGACCGCTGTCGGAATCAGTGCAGAAATTTGAATCCTCATAAAAAACAAACTGCATTTCAGACAAATGGATCATCTTGAAGAAATGAACTGATGGATACAAACGATTCATCAGTTTTCCAGACCGTATTGCCGATGATCTGAGGGGAATTCTACAAAACTGTGAAAATTTGGCACTATGTACGGTGCAAAACATAGAAAATGACGAAAAATGGGTCCCAATTAATAGCAAAGTGAAGTTCAAAAAAAGTTTTCTGCTTGGAAGTAATCAACTTTTTTGATCATAAGAGTTACTAGTCTTTCATGTGGCATCAAAATTAGTTGAAGGTAAACCCAGAAAAATTGCGAAAATGAGACACAACGTTAAGAAAAAAACGATATTTTTTTATAATTATCCTTTGTCGTAAAATTGACATTTTCCACTTCTTAGATTATTTTCCGGAGACCTTTCTTTCCAGAAGCTATTAAATGTCACCATTAGATTCTTGGCAATTTATTCACACACGAGGTCTTCAAGGGAAATGTTAGGACAAATCCCTCACATGGGTCACCCCAGATATGCGTCGTCTGCTAGAATAATCGTCTGCACGAATACACAAACTAAATGCACGCATAGTATATGGGGACCGAACAGACGTGAGATGTGAACATCCCGAGTTGGTTTATCAATGCTCTATGGTTCATCACAGGATGAGGACATCATGAAAGGTTGGATGCCGGCCTTTGCCAGGGGATAACGGTATAGTCTGGGAGTAAGTGACACATTATCTAATCGTGCTGACGTCCTCTGAGGACATTGTCTTCTCATAATGTGTAATCTTAGAATGTCGCCACTCATCGATAAATTACTGCTGTATTTCATCCTGAGATAAAATATGTCAGGATCACGAAACATCGGATGGTACTTCCAGAGCTCCCTATGCATTATTCACTGTCATGATACCTAGTGTCGCTATTACTTAGGATGTTGCCAATTTGCCTAAAATATACACCGTCTCTTGGAGAAAAATATGTCATGGTCTTGAAAGGTTCCTTAGCACTTTCAGAGCTCCGTACAAATCAGCTATCAATGTCATGTAATGTAGTTTAGCAAAATACGTGGGGTTTTTTTGGGGGGGGGTTCATTTTGAAAAAAATGCCGATATTTGCAAGATTCTTGCAAGATTTGTTTCCAAAAGGTTTATATTCTTTCAAAAAATCAAATTACTATTTGTTCAGTTTGTGTAAAAGAAACTTATAGTAATACAACATTAATTTGGCATGTTTTGGTTGGTTTCAGTTTTGGTTCCATTTCTAGAAAAAAATAAGGACTTTTTTCTCAAATGATATGAACACCTGGGGCTATGCTTATCTGCGAGGCACAGGTGCGATATCAGATATTTATGTTTTCTCTTTGTAATTCGCTGGACAATTCTGTTGGCCATACCGTTTGTACTGAGGGGAGGTATATCAATACAAGTATGCTGCAATTCCCCGCAATGCTTTTCCCGACAATCACAGCGTAGGCCCACCTGAAGTAATATATGTGTTACCAGGACAAATTTTAAGTTGCCGATTGTTACAAGGTTTGCTTTTTCAACGAGTGTTACGGTGGACATATTGTGTTTTTCGAAAGGTATTTCTTGTGACCACTCTCTAAAGGCAAAAGAGTAGAAAACTCACCCTCAAAAAGAGTGAGCCCCTCAAAAATAGTAGAAAAACACCCCAAAACGATTGAAAATCACTCTAAAAAGGGTGGCAGTAGGGGAAACCGTTTAGCGCATCATGCTTACTCGTTTCTTAACTTGAAAAGTATGCCAGCCTGCCTATTTTGGTAACATTTTCCGATCGGTCATTAGTTTTGTGCGTCGAAGAACGTGTTGAGACATTCGAAATGAAAAGAATAACAGGTGTATGAGACAGTCCGTAAGGTACGCACGTACGAAATGCCGACTTTCAGACCCCCTCCCCCTGTGCTTATGGCGTAGGCAGTGGCTCCAACCATCTCCTCCCCTCTGTACGCATATGCATTCCACATTTCCGGAAGACGCTGCCGGTCATTGTGTCATGAGTAATGTTGCAGCTAGTTTACCTGGCACGGGTGGATAAACAGTGGGGTGGACGGTGTAGGATACTGTGCTTGAATTCCGACGCACAAAAGCCGAATCTGGTATTTATATGAGAGAGAATATTGATTAGGCCTATGACGAAGATTCATTACAGGCAAGTTTTCGCTTTGCGTACGGAATGCACTGGCTTGAACCCCGCCTGCCCCTCTGTACGCATGGTGTACGTAACGGCACCAACTCCCCTTTCCCTCTTCGTGCCCCTATCCAGTACTTTCTAGTCGGCTGCACGCAGGTTGGCCCCAGCGGGCCGAGGATATTATAACACCTGCATCGTTGAAGATTGAACTTTCGAATTGTCCATCTTTTAGACACTATAATAACACTGTGATGTTAATTTTTTTAGCACCAATCTTTTTTATTCTTTTGGAATTGAATTTGGTGTTACGAAGGGATTTTAAATAATTCCTTAGGCATTAAAATTGAAAATAAAAACTAGTTAAACATTATATTGGCGTTAAATTATCCTACAGCGCATGCGTCCTTAAAAAGAAGCCTTCTGATTATGGGATGCTAGCTGTTCTAGATATGGGTAATTCCAGAAATTATGGGTCCATTTGTGTGTGTGTGTGTCCCTGTTACATCTGACATCTGATTTTGTAAGTTCAGAACACATTTTCTAATTTCCAAGAGTGATGAATTAATGCAAATAACCTGCCAAACAAATAGGAATAGTTTGAAATCAATTCCGGTTATATTTCCATGTCAAATAACAAAGGTCAGATGTGACAGGGACACAAAAATGTCACACGATTGGACCCCTAATTTCTGTAATTACCCATATTTCTCGTTGCACGTTACGTGCCTGCGCTGCGTGCTTGGTAACTTGCCTTGATTGTTACTTAGTCATACAGCCTGACAAATGTGCGACGAAATCGTGTGTTAAGATGCCCATTACGGTAGTTGGAGAAATCTCAGGAAGTTCGGACTTTGCAGAAGTTGTGGGACTTGGTGAGTGGTTTGAAATGATTGATGTTCTTCGGACTTGAACCGTCCTTGAATAAGTTCACTCCGTCGAAAGACATGTCTGATCATGTCCCGCACAACTTAAGACACGTGCCTGAGAATTGCTTACATGTATAGGCACACAGCTTAGGGAAAAGATTGCCTGTAAAAAGACTCCATCCGAGCTAAACCTAAAGACAAATTATCTAAATAGCCAAACACAAATTACATTTAGCCAATATAGTAATTCCATACTATAGTATAGGCTTAATATTGGCATGCCATGTATCATGTGTTCCCTCATGAGGGCCAACTAACGCTACGTACATGTACGTAATCTTGGTTTATGTTTGTAACAGCATCTTTCAATGGTGCCCTTCACTTTCGGCCAAACAAACACTGTACGTGTAAATTTCCATGCCCATCTTTTTTAAAAGGGGGAATGTTGAAAGTAAAACTTCATGCATTTCTGGCATCGTTTCCAAATTACATATTTGTATGGGACGCTTTAGAAAAGACAATGATTTCATAATTTATTGCTTCTATTCCGAAAGCCAACGCTAAATGTTATGTAAAGCTAGGACGTACCCTAACACTGTAGTAAGTGTACAGGCAGTACATGTAACTAGTCTGTATTGGTCTATTCATTTAAAGTAAGCATTTAACAGTTTGAAGTTTACTAACCTCTCTGACATTCATTTACTCAGGCAATTCCCAGCGCCATAGGTTTCGACTCAAAAATTGCAAGTGACGTTACCCTTGAGTAAACTTTAGTGAATCAGACATACAAGCAGCCCTCCTAACCCAAAGAAGCCAACAGGTGATTCTACCCAGTATGTCTCTCCGAGATATGCTCTTTCAAGTAGATCCAATAGAAGAGTGATTGTATGACATGTTTTCCCTTTTCTATACATTTAGAAAGAAGTAAAACAGAATATTTGGCTGATTGGTATTGCTCTGTGCAAGGTTAGTACAGCATGGCCTTACTTCAGTTTTCAACAGGATGTTTTTTTCATGCTAATTCTTGGCATAGTGTACTGCAGGTGTAAGGGGAACTATTTAAATAATTGATACTATGCCTAATTTCATAAAGCTGGCAAAAGTACCGAACCACTTGTATATACCCTACACTATGAAAAACATATAGCGTACTGAAGAAATTACTGTTACTTCCTGCAGAAAATGTCAACACACAAAGTAATCTTACTAACAACCTCTCGTTGTCAATTTCAATTTGATTCATAGGTGATTATGCCCAGTATACCTCTTCAAAACATGCTCTTGTATCACTCATCTGTTGGCGTACATGTAAAAAAAAAGGTTGCTGGTGAAGAGGTGTTAGTACAGTATGTACATGAGCGATTTACTGTTACTGAGTTCTACTTTCCATTTTTTTTAAAAAAAACTTCTGTGTTCAATGAGAGAATTTCGTTACATTCTCTGCAGCAGTGAATCTTGTACTTATAGTGATATTGTTCTGAAATATGATTTTGTACTAAAATTTGTTTAGATTTCAAATGATACTTAGCAATAAAAACATGATCAAGTGATATTTCCATTTATCAATAGTTTTTTTTTTTATTAAAATTCTTTGTGTAATTTCTTCAATTTCTATGTATTGTGTAACAACAAAGCAAAATAAAATTTCCCAAGGACCACTATAGATGATATGGCACCATTCGTGGTATTAAAATTAACACCAATACAAGTGTGGCGTCTCATAATGCCAAATAACAGTGTTACTTAACACCACATAAACACCATGTGGGAATTATTTCACTCCCACATTTGTTATTAAAGTCACCAAAAATTGGTGTTATATAACACTAAAAGCCTTGCCCAAAAAAACACAAGTAAATAATAAAATTCTATGCCATCGGTGTTATGAGAACCAGAATATATCCCGATGAAGTTCGGCTTAGAAAGGGCGCTCTCCCCAAAGACAATGTTAATGTTAGTAAAACAAACGATTAGCGCGGGTTACGGGGGGGGGGTAATACTTCACTACAGTGAAACAAAACATTTAATGCTTAAACCCGTTTATTGACGATTTTGATGCATTTACTTGTCTTGTCCGTAGGTCATTAAGCCACACCCTCTTCGATCGTGATTTAGAAACACGGGAAAATTCAGTTGCCTTTATTATAGTCAAGAATGCAGAGAAAACCCCCTTCCGTAGCGGCAAAAGCCTCCATCATTAAGTTCATTGTTTAATTGAACCTCTTAAAATGTGGACTAGAATTTCATGGTCTTCGCAAATGCCTCTCAGAAGCTGACGTCAAAAAGCGCCAAATGAAAAGAAGAGAGACGATGTATCCGATCCAATTCAATATTTGATGAAATTCATCGTAACAGGCTCCATTCTTTGTAAATTAGAAGACGAACGCAATGTGATTATCAATAATGCATTCTTGATTTGGAACCGGGCCACCTGTGCGTTACTTACGCTTGATTTATTTCCACTGAACCGGCTGACGTCAGGCAAGGGATGTCCAGGCATGTCACATAAATCCAATTAAAGCAATTATATAATGAACATGTATCCAGCTGTTTATATCCGTGATCTGATGACGTCATTTCCTCTTGAGCAGTATTGTACTGCAGCATTCTTGCGATTATCTGAAAAACTCAAATCGTTAATCGTAAACAAGATGCATTGTCTCATCTGGAAATAATACACGTTTCTTAAACTGAAACCACCCGAAACATAGACTCTTGCAACGATGATCAGACCTGTTTTTTCGGACATAGGCTAATTATTTCACCAATTTCTGGTAAACGAATGCAGAGACCAAAAAAACTATATATAACTATTAAAAATGAAAACTGTGTTATTGTGGAACCACCAGTGTCATGCCAAAAACTGTCCCATGCCAAATAGTGCTCGTTCATTTGCATACTTCCATCTGATTGGTAATGGGCAGATGACGTCACATCATTAGCGTGCATCCTATTGCATGGCTGGCTGTTGAGCTGTCTTCATGTCGGAAAGATCCCTTTATAACTTATTACAGTTTGCTTGAACACTTTCTTTATATCTGCAATTACTAAGGATTCGTTTAATTCTTTGAATAACTTTTTATCTGATAGTTTAAAAATTCATTTGTCAAAATCTTTGTGTATTTTTCGCGTCCGTTATACGCCTGTTGCGACGCTTTCTGCCAACCATTTTGTCCTTGTTGACAAATACTGTCCGTTTCTGCAGAGAACTGTCTCTTCCTGCCAAAAGTGGCATTCCTGCCAAATTCGTCAATTCCTGGGTACTACGTACGTGGCCAATTGTAACTTTCTGTCCGTTGATAATTTCATCCGTTCGCGTATCCACGTATATGCATGACTACGCTTGGATACTATTTCGCATCGGATCACGTGCCAAATAGCGTTTTGCGCACGTTCACCGGCCACTGTTCGTCATTGGACAGTTCGTAACATGACACTGGTTCTTGTTCTAAATAAAACATGGCATCTTCACGGCGAAGGTGTCCACCTGAATCTGCCACCGCTGCAAAATTCCTGTTTTTCCTCGTTATGGGTAGGAGCTCGTCATTTCACTTATGTTTTTCAAACAAAATTGCTGAAAGGTTCATTCCAGTGCTACCACAATAGCGTTGCCTATAAAACATTTGGCAAGAAAAATACAAAACAAAATGTATTCGAGGAGATATCAGGAACCACAAATTTTAGCTTCTCGTTTCACGCATTAGGTTTGCGTCTTTTTTGAGTGAGTTTTATTTAGAGTATACCGAGCACCCTTTCTATCTGTTGATACCAAACATGGTCCCATTTTTTATGCCTCAGTTTTTTTTCCTCTTTAGCGGCCTGAATCGTTTCCAAGCCGTCAGGGACTCTTTCAGCAAGCACAATCCATATGACACTATGCCAAATCCGGGTCCGTCGCGGGATGCACAAACCACGCATTTTCCCACCGACGCATTACGTCAAGTTGATATTTAAATTATTTCCGGGCTAATAACAATATTTAAGTTGTGAATGCACGCGATTAAAACTGAGAGAGGAAATTTAGCAGCAATAGTCATTGGAAACGAAACGCTAAAATGGGCATAGGCGTGGATAAACGTACGGATTAGGATGTAAACTTGAGTGTATTTTTATTTATTGAAAGTGGTTCGATATCCTGCAAGGTTTCCAAGTAACTTCAAATTTGGAGGAATGCAAGAAAACTAGTGATGTTAGCTCAACGAGTGGTAGAGCATCACCACAGTTGCCCAAGGATGATGAAGATTGTTTGAGCGGATCGAAATAAATTGTTTCTATAACACTTGAATGCACTTGAATCCAAACTATAGAAGTAAATTCAATGCAAAAAAATGGGGAAAAAGTAGGGAAAAGAAAAAAGTGCCGCTTGTCGAGGCCGTCAAACATCTCAAACATAGGTCAAATTTCAAGGCTTTAAAGCAAATATTTGGTTAAAGCAGTTGCAAAAGACCCTTTATGTGGACCACAATTGCGTCTGCACAGTTTACCCACAGTGCTTTGACGCGTGCATGTGTTTCGTACCGTCAGTCTGTTACCAAAGATGTCGATCCAATAACCACTATGCATGTGAATTTTTTGTCATAGGCTATTTGTTCATTGACTGGCGACTCCGCAGAACCAAAAATTGAATTTGACTTACTTGAATGGAACAAAATTCTGATTTTGGTAAAAGACTGGCCCACAATTTCAGTAAAATTAAAATTTGCAGAATACCAAATCTTTCAATTCAGGAATCCTTGGCATTTAAAGAAAGTTTCATGTTCAAAAAATGAAGATATACTAGAGAGTATATTAATTGAAGTTAGCCTAATAAATATCATGAAAATGGCAGTTTTATGTACAATTTACATTTTTAAAACATTAACTGCAGTTCACAACCATTTGGTGGTTAATTAAACATATGATATATTTTAATCTTAAATCTTAAATTAAATCTAAATCTTAATTAATATTTTAATCTGTAGCTTATCAGCATAAGATGGAAGCCAACTTTACCATTAAATACGAGACGGTCAGCTTAGGTGACATTGTCTCGGAAATGTTGTCAAGAGAAGATTGGCATAGTTAGAATAGGATGTAAAGTTCTACAATAGTTTCAGAAGTCAAATCATTTTTTTATTTATTTGATAAATGTATGTTTCGTGTTTTTGTGCTGTAGCCTCCAACAACTCCTGGTCAGGAGTGCCTTTCAGTATAAAGGTCCCCAGAAAATAGGGGAAAAAAGACTTTGCACAGAGCATTGAATGAAAGGTTTTTCCAGAAGGTTTTTATTTATTTATTTTTATTACTGTGACACTGCATGCAAAGGGTGATTTATTTCCAAAAGGTAAGCAAGTTATTTTGTCCAAAATTAATAACAAAGTAAACTAACTCTAGAAACAGTCCACATTTGTATAAATACGAATACTTTGCTCGTGTAAATCTATCAAATCTGTTTTGTATAAAGGATAGTGACATGAGACATAGGGGATTGGAGACGTGTTTGGAACGCATTCACACCTGTAACATAAGAAAGTATGTTTGCTGGATTAAAAATCACACATTGCATTGTTAGAGGTTGACTCGTTCATTCATTTGAGCAGGTGCGTGTGGCCCATTTGAAAGAATGCGGGTTTTGGCCTATATGCACAGCCACATTAGAAAACGTCAAATAATACCATGTTACGACCTGAACACAGTTCCAACAACGGGGTCCCTTCATATGCCCGGTGTATTGATGGTCTGGTTTCTAGGAAGTGGGGAGTTTATTAAGTTTGCTTCTAGGAGAAGATTGTAAACTGCCCTGTATTCTCTTCACGTTGACCGGAAGATAGAAGGGACCAGAGGTACAAAGTGGGGGAGGGCCCGCGTTCGTGGCTGTGCCCCAGTGCATCCGCTTAGCTACTCCACTACTTTTGTACCGTTTGGGCAAAGTGTTTGTACAAGCATTGTCTAATTACACTGGCAGTGTTGCTTTTACCTGTTCCTTTCATGTTTGCTCATACACTTCCGCTGTGACATCCGCTTCTAGGTGGGCCTATGCCTAAAATTAAAGTTTCCTCACTGAACAAAATACTCACACTTGTATGTGTGCACTTAGTTTGCAATTCCAATCACGATTCCCCGGAAACATTTTTGGACGAAGTCATCATTTGTGACTTTGAGGCCTGGGCCATATCTTAATGAATACACCGAGACACCTTCCAACCCCAGCATCGCTGTCAGCCTTTGCAATTTTTCTCGCGTTTTCCACGGTTATAAACCACACGAAGTTCGTGCTTCGAATGGCAGCTTTGTCTGAGTTTCTCCTTGCAATCGGCTAATGTTTATGCATAATATCTTCTTGTCCGTGAATCTCCGTTCGGTTGGGGCATAATGGGTTTATAAAGGTGAGGGTGTCCATGGAAAGTGAGAAGCACTGTTCAGCTTGGCCTTTAAACTTGCGCGCCAGCGCGAATTTTGAGTTAATGTTTCCAGGCAGCGGTTGTTATATACGCATGCTTTCATCGATATTTCTATTGGATAGGCCTATTTCACAAAAGTATGGCTGTAACCTGGCTGGTTTTGTTTCGTACAACTTAATACAACGAAACGTTGTGATATGATAAAAAATGCAAGTGACTGATTATCTGGATTCACGCTCACTATTTTATGCAGTAATAAAACAAATAAGTGGCCGCTTCCAATTAGTTTTATATTGCAGACTTCAAAAATTGTAATAAGTACCTCGACCCCTCATAGTAAACGTTAATTGAAAAAAGGACATATTAAATGTCAACAAGACCCAAGAAATATTGCCCTCAATTGTTTGTTCAACTAATAATATAAAGAACGATTGAGTGACGTTAGAAATTTGCACACGAGCGGCAAATATTGACATCTTTTTTTCATTCCCTAAATTAGTCGTATCGTTGGGTTTGATTTATTGTCAGTTGAATCAACACATTGGAACCACGATTGTAAAATCATGTTTGAACATTAAACACCTGCGCGTAGACGTCAAGATGGGGCTCCAAACGCAGCATTTTCTTCCAAGTGGTCCGTCCTGGTGTTAATTTTGAGAATCGGTTCACATCACGACATCACATCAAGTATCTGGAGATCGATGTCGACATGTACAACCTAAGCCTAGTAGTCATATTAGTTAACATCTTTCTAGCACCTGTCGTGTTTCTTAAAGACAAGTTTTCATTAGGCATGACCTGTTTATTTGTTGGATTCCTCCCGAGTCTGACACTAAGTTATGGGTCCCGTAACTTGATAGTTACGATACTTGTGATAGTTTCCTAGTCACCATTCGCAAAATGCAGTGTGTTTCGTCCAATTGCGTCGTTCACTTAACCGAGGTTTTATTTCCTGTGAAAACAGAAAAAAAGGGACAATCAACTCCTGCAATAATATTAAATTTTAGTTACGTCAGCGTCATTTTAATAAGGTAAAAATTAATAAAATCAATTAAAGCGTAAAATCTAACGTTAGGTCTAAGTAAAAATTGAAAACATCATAGATAGTGGCACGTGTTTAAATGTATCACGCACAAATTAATCCTTAACTTCCACGAAATTGCAGCTAAGTTATAGTAGATAATATTTTCTTGCGAAACATGTTAAAGTTCCAAAATGTGTATTAAACGAATATAAGATCTGTTTGGAGGAGTTGGTTACAGGCCTACTTATATTTTTTAACAAGCGACTTCAAAAGAAATCCTTGATCTTGCAGGGAAGCTACTAAATAAAGTAAGCAGTGGCTTCAAACGCTAATACGTTTATTGCGTTTGTACTAAAAATGACACTCCGTGTATCATAGAACGTTAACCCCTTGCACATGTCATTAGTATCTTTGTCAATATGTGTTTTACCAGAAAACAGAGGTTATTCTTGTATATAAACGCTTTGGAACTGATAATGTAACGAGTATAGACTAATTTTAACTTTACGTTGTTTCTTGAAAATGTTGAAAAAAAAAGTTCATGCTCGGGTCCTGAGTTTCTGAAACAAATCAATATCTTTTCAAATTGTCAGTTTGGATTTTGTGCGTGACACGCTACTAATGAGGCCGTAATCCACTTCATTAACAGCTCGTGTGTGCTCAGTGTGAACATGACTTTTTTCTAAAACTTTGGAGACTTCAGACTACAGCTTGCTTTTATACATCTACATACTTACTCATTATGGGATAGGTTTTCAATTTTGGCAAATCAGCCGATAATTTGACTAGTGCACAAGTCTCTTTCCCGCGAAACTGAAGACCGCTGAAAATGGTCATTCGATTTCGTTTACGACTGGGCAGAAGTGCGGTTACCTAATTTTATTCCTCAACATGAACATTTAACAGAACAGCATTGAAATTGGCAGGAGCTTCTTGGGGCGCATATCTATAGCCACTGAGATTCATTATTGGGTGGGCATTTTGCTCTGTTGAACGTTTGTTTCCATTGGAATATCACAAGCATAAATGTGGTTCACTTACTGGCACAGGAATCACTTTGCTATTGCACTTCAAAAACAAGCTTCCGAAGCGGTTCGTGTGCCATTCGTTTTTAGAAATAGCCCGGGGTCGCTACACAACAGTGTCCCAAGAGGGAATAAGGGAGACTGACTTGAGCTTGCGGTCAATTCAAATATCAACAAATCCACAGTAGCCTACTATCATTGTATCTATATAATGTGAGGACTGAAAGGCAAGAGACGCTGACAAGAGGCCCTGGGAACAACCGCTACAAGATGGATGACGAGATGCGAAACTATTCGCAAAACCCGTGACGTTAAGCCCACCTTGACATTTCAGCAGATGAAGGCTAGTTTGAGTGATGGGCATTGGCCAGAGAAGGCCGCAGTTTCAGGGCTTTGGCGTGGGACTGCAGCTCCTTGTTGAACGAGCTGGATAATCCTATGCGACGTTAAGCGTGCCATTAGGGCACTCAACAATTACCAATAAGCCCTTTTCGAGTTAAATTTGAATAAAATCTGGTACACTGAGTTCTTTAAATTCACGTGTTAACCTAACTATTGAAATTTTCCACAAAGCCACTGTTACCATGCCTCGTGATTCGGGCAAGCTTTTCCTTAGTTACATAAGAGACGACTTGCAATTATACACTGTTCTGAATGAAAAAGAAGGGTGCAAAGGAACCAGTCCATCCCAGAGATGGTGGTCGCTTAGCAAAAGCTTGCCCCGAAACACGAGGTATAGCAACAGTGTTTTTATGTTATGTTTATTTGAAATCAGATAAATCAGTGTACCTGATTTTATTCAAATGGCTTATTCGTCATGATTTCAAGCAGGGTCGTGTGCTTGCCCCTATCCTTTTGGCATTTGCTTCTTGGCCCTGTCTTCTCCTGATCCATCTGGCGTCCTACTTCAGACTCGTAGCTCTGGAAAACTTCTCACAAAGTTTCCTCTCAAAGCTAGGACGAAGGCCAGGCAACTCCTGATTTGGGAGCTTCTGTATGCTGAGGGTATTGCCTTTTGTTCAAATGCCCACTCTGAAGCCGAGTTTCAAGATCTTCCTAACTCGTTTGCCACTAGCTCGTAGCTTCTACTAGCCTTAGCATGACTGTCGTGTACCACAAGGCCATGTAACCCCTCCTACAATCACCATCAATTGCACAGCTTTGTATGTGGTCTGGAAGTTCCTTTACCTTGGCTCAAAATCACCGGCGCCAATCTTTGGATGCTGAGCTTTACACTCGCATAGTCAAGGCTGCAACCACCTCGCGGACTCTCAACGCTCGCTTAAGGGGCAAGCAGACCCTATCAACCGATGTGTAGATCCGGATCTGCGTTCGTGTTGGGCATTGTGAACGTGCTGGTCTACTGCAGTGAGTCATGGCCAACCTTGCGTTCAATCCTTGACATCCCTTGGCAGGACTGATCGAGTCTCGAATGACTGCCATTATCAAACTCACTTACGTCAGCAGCATGTAGACGGTGTTGTCAGCTCTTTGTCATTGTTGGTCTGGTCATCCGCAGTTGGGTGAGAGGGTCGTCTGTCAAAAGACAACCTCTACGGGGAGCTGGCCCAAGCTTAACGCCCCCACGATCGCCCAAAACACCCTCTTTAAGGATGTCCTTAAGCGTGACTTGCACGCCTGCAGAAATCCAGTTTGTTCCTGGAAGACCGTGAGACGGTGGGCCGTTGGCGCTGTGCTGTCCATTCAAGCATGATTCAACACAGGTCAATCCCCTTCCACTGAAACTTGAACTGCGAGAATCATCGTGCATCAGCCACTGGCCTTCACCAGCGTATTCAGGGGACTAGCCACAAGGACGTTCCTGATTCGAAACTTTCCCCAAAGTACTCGATCAACACGTCCAGTTTGCTGAGTGGTTCCCGCGACACGGTGTACAGATTGCATCTAGTATTCACTGACAGTACACTCAGGCTATTGCGTGATTCCGTGAATACAGTCCCATGGTCGAGCTCAGCAGCGAGGGATCACCGCAACACCAGTCGTCGACAAAAATGAGGGAGAAATTGCAATGTAACCATTGCTGTTTCGAGCGAAGTCGGTTGTGCACCGCTGAATTGCATGTGAAACTGTGATGCGAGAGAGATTGGAGGAGTTCATCACTGTGAACACAAGTGAAGTGTGCAGCACTTTTCCCAGAAGACGAATCCGTATAATTTATCCACGACAATACCAGGCCTCATGTATGTGTCCAGCTCCCTGAAGGTACCAACCCCCTGCCCTTTATTCCTCATTCCCCGGAGCGAGGAAAAGGCGGCATTCTGCATTTAAGGCTGCATTGAACGCACCCTGGGTTACTGGAATGGCAACAACGTGTCGGAGACGTACACGCTGCATGCCAAGCACGAGTGTGCAGGCGTGGCATAGATAGTGTGGACCTCTGTACAAAAGAAGTCCACATAATGTAGGGTGCGGTAGCGTAGTGTGGACTCGCACACGTCCACACAATGTTTCCCCCTCTCTGAAAAACAGTTTCAGAGGCAATTTGGGGTCAAGGTTATCTGTGGCAAATTTAAGAGGAACAGTCCAGGAAATCAACAAAAATCCAGCTCGAAGGAGTTATCCTAGTTGGAGAAAAAGGAACATTTTCCTCAAGTTTCCTTAACCACAGGAGAACAAAGGAATGTCCACACTTTGTATGTAAAACAGGTATGCGTGAGTATGCAGGTGTGGAGGTGCGATCTCCTTTAATAGGCAGGCATTGAGATCGTTATTACCATCACTCAAGTTCACTGTTTACCGCGGGGTAACCATATTAAAGCTTATATGCCAAGATGTCTGGCAAGCCAAAGATAGTTGGGGAAGAAACGTACAAATTAACAATTATGAGAACGAGGATGAAAAATAAAGTATCACCCAAGCAATAACAAACAATAACGTTTCTCCTAAAAAAAAATGGTCGTAGTCAGTTAATTAATAATAACCCCTCAAGAGGAAAGGGACCCATGGGCCCCATATTAAATCTACGAGAAATATACACGAATAAAGAAAAGCAAAAGGGTTGTTTAATCTCAGTGAAATTATGAAACAATTGTCGAGAACAACAATATGGGAGTGTTTTTCTGTTAGTTCACATTTCTTTATCGTACTTTTTGGGGAAACCGATGGATGTTTTACGAAATTGAAGTCGACAAAGGTTTCAAGTCAAACAAGTTTTTCAAAACTGAATGATGAATGTATGCCATAAAAAGGGCCTTATGCTAAATTGCCCATATTTCTAAAAGAATTCAGATGCCTAGAGACCGATGCCTAAATTCTGAATTAAGAAATCCAGTGAAACTGGAGATCCAACATCGCTTTAATACGAACGCACGAAAATTATTAAATTACCTGCTCATTTGCCAGAATTGACCCAGAAAAGCTATATTAGAGGTGTCCCCCTGGCGTGGTTTAAAAGCTGTCTTTCTAATAGACAGTAATACGCATCAATAAGTGGCTCTCAATCCAATTTACAATCAATAACATGTAGGGTCCCCCCGGGATCCATTATTGGACCATTGTTCTTTTTGTATTAATGACGTCACAAATGTTGCTAAACCGTTATCATGTAGTTGTAGAAGACTAAAATTTATTTTAACATTCATGAATACATAAAACCGTATTAGTAACTGTAAATAAAGATTTTCTTCGAATCTCTAATTGGATTAAATTTAACACGCATTCTTTAAATATCAAAAAGACTACCTGCATGCTGTTTGATAAGTCTCTAAACTGTTTTCTGAAGGACATCATTATTGATAATGATATAGTTTTGATAGCGAATTCCACCACTAAGTGCAGTTCTGAAGCAAATTATCACGGAAGAATCATGTTCACTCTTTATGTTGTCTGTTTTACAAAATATAAGCATTATTATTAGACTAAAGTTTTATATTCCTGAACATATTTACTGGCCTCATGCAATACTTCATTTTATCCCGTGTCAATTATGGAATCCTGGTTTTAGAGACAAACCTTTGCGAACTGAATTTACCACAAGTTACCTAGTTTAGCTCATACTGATTTGCTGTTTAGACACTAACAGTTAGCGACATTGATTACTTTCAGCTTTGACATTTCATGTTCTAGTTAACAGAAAATGATTTGACAACCTGCCCTATCCAAATGTGTTCCAGGACCAGTGATGTTCATGCACATTCAACCGGCCAACCAGTTCACTTTCTCTTGCCCAAACTTCCGTCACCAAAAATGTATAAAATTTTAAGGACCCAAACTGTGGCTTTGTGAGATAAATCCTTAGAGAGATTTTGCCTTTGTGTCAAATTTAAATTCAAATCTAAATTTGAACAACTGATTCTATAAACGTTTTTCTTGCCAGTATACAAAGCTTTCCAATAGAATATTGGAGTTTCTTTAAATAGCTGTAATTCATAATCAACAAGGGTGTAATCAATTCCTTTTAACACATAGATTAGTAGTTATTAATCAATTAACGGATTCCTGTGGGTGGCTATTCCAGTGTGTCAGCAACACACTATTTGCGTCGGTGCACATGTAATCAGAGTTGTAGACTATAATCGCCTGACTTGGCCTCGAGTCTCTATTTTTGTGACTCGTGACTAGACTAACTTGTAATCAGTTTTCGACTTGTGACTTGACTTGGACTCGCAAGAGAAACGACTTGTGGCTTGAGTTGGGCGTGCACATTAGGAGTTGTTACTAACACACGTCAGACAATCGATCCCATCAAAGTTTTAAATTAGGCCTTTCAACCTACGCCTTGTGACCTTAAAATAATCAGCGTAAGACTTAATTCATTTCATGAATAGAAACCAGGCCCTTCTCTAATTTCTGGAATATGGAAATTGTTACAGCAAAATAAAGTGTGAGTACATACGTGTACTCAAGCAAATTAAGCTTATTTGTAGTCGAAGTTGATGCCCGGCCCCGTTTACTTATTACAGCTACATAAAATAATGCGAGACTTGACTTGTAACTGGACCAATGTCTTGTGACTTGGCTTAGACTTGCAAAAATTAATTTGCTACCACCTCGGTATGTAATTCAATTTCACCTCATTTCACAACTTAGGCTAATCGGTCGGTTTATGTTTGTGTGGTCTTTGTAGTGTATTCATTTATCATTACGTTTGCTTTTGTCTTTGTTTTTTGGGTTTTGTTTCGTTTGATAATGTTTTACAGGGACTTCGACAGACCTTGCTTCTTGTGTGTCCCATCGACTCCTGCTTTGTATATCTTCATATCTTAAAGGGCCATGAAGACCCATCTGTGGACAAACTGTTAATTAATAGTTAATATATTCACCACTATGCCAAAAACACGATAGGGGTAAAAGAGGAATACAATTCCCTTTGTAGTGGTTAATTTTTACTTACCCCTCGACTGAGTGTTTTAATCTTGACAAATGGTGGCATTATGGGTGGCGTGTACTTGAGAGCCCAAATTGTAGTCAGCCACCCTTTCGGTTCATCTAGACCCAAAACGAACGTGGAAATTGGACACGCACTGACAATTTACGTGCCCACGGAATGTTCGAACGTAAAACACATACATTTGGGTGTACATGCACACGTATACGATGCCCGCAAACACAGTAAAAAGCGGGTGAACATGCGGTAAGTTCAGCGTATGAGGAATTGCCAACGGATTGTGTGGAATAGCTTGGGCCGACTTGGAAACGTACTCTTTGTCGTTCGCGTTTCATGAAAGCTCCGATTCATCGCTTTTCACAGGAGCTGTTTTGATTTCCCACAGATCGTGGGCGCGCTGACTTAATTTCAGCTTAACAATGTGTAGGCCTACGTTTTTGGAAGAAAACATTGGGACTCGAAATACGTACTGCACAGTTTGGAGCTCTCTGTCGGTCTTGACCATTTGCTCTAGTCAGCCTGACTTTTGATGTCCAAATTCGTCTTAATTTTGCTTTGGTTGGAAGGTTTTGTAGCCTTATCCAGTCTCTATCGGTGTTGCCGCTGCCTGTGGCAACAATCTGACCGGCATGATCTCTAAAACACCCAAAATTGGACTGGACTTTTCCAAACTCGATCCAAGATATGCATTGACGCGCTAGCGGCGGGCATCGATGTCGTCTCAAATGCACGTCGCAGATGTGCAAATTTTCTGTGTTATACTGCTCAGCGGTTGGGGCCTTTTCGCCAAAAAAAGGGTTCTCCCATTTATTAATCAAAACAATAATTTCCAATTTATTAACAAAATTATTGTAACAAAAAACACTTTGCACGCAACCTTTAAAACCACTCTTTTTGTCGTGGTTGTGTCTCAGCTGACGAGTGATTTGTAATCTGTTTGGCTGCAAAATATAAAGCTGGCGGCGTGGAAAACATTGTAAATAGGTGTCTACGACCGCCACACGAATGGACAAAAAGAATAAAAGCCGGGTTACTGTTTCAATACTCAGTATGTTTATTGTCTGATTTTGAACTACTTGTAAAAAATTAAGCATTTTACCTGCACAGTTTTATTATACAACTGTGCACAATGCAACTGAGAACGAATTCCAAATTGATTTCAAGTACAGCTAATTTGATCAACGATTGATGAAAAGGAAACTTGAAGTTGATTTACAGTGGACAGCATTTCACTAGAAGCATAATGGTATAATAAATCTTCTAATTTGGCGCCCCAAAGCAAAATCGTGTACATAATCTCGATTGGGCACAAGCAAACCAGTACAAACATTTTAGAATGTACTTGATGGAATAAGTATTGAATTGATTGTCATACAGTGAAAAGAAGCAAGTATTCAGGAAGCAGGTATTCAGAACCATTGTCAACATTCTGAAGAAATCGAATGAACGTGGTATCCAAATGAAAGATGACTTTGCAAAAATGGAAGGGGAAGCTGTGTAAGAAAATTACGAAGATTAAATCAGATAGAACAGATAAACTAATCAGATTTTGTGTACTTTTTTGTGTGTGTGCATGCATTTGAACGTCCATATTAGACTGTACAGAATCAAAGGAAGACAGATCCTCTTGCCAGGTAGAAAAGACATGAGCTGCGCCGTTTCAGCATAGGCCTATAACAAAGCTGGAAACATACAATGGCGTCCTTGAAGGATCCATTGCAGAGCTGTTTATAGAAAGAGGGAGATAGTTGCCACATGAGTGTCGCAATAATGGAACCGAAATGGTCACCGTCAGTTCTTTGGACGGTCAGCATACACGAGCTGCATGCTTAGCTGCACCCATAATGAACACTCACTTTGGATCTGAAGTTGGCGCTGCCCTTTCTGTATATACCTCTGGTCTACGGATGTTAGTCCCTAAGGCCGATGTAAAAAATTATCCTGCAGTATTCCTCGAAGAGACAAAAGTGCCTCCCACGTGGTCACAAGAAGTCGTCGGCCGGTAGAGACTGACAGCCTCGGGCTGAGAAAATGACACCACGTTGGGTAAGACGGACTGACTTCGCTTGTTGACATTATCTTGTTCCGCGTACCACACATCCCAGTCCGAAAGCTTGTTCTTTCCACAATAAACCATATCCGTAGCATCCGTCTTCCCACACGCACATTGAAGCAGAAAAGTGGAAGAGATTATTTCAATCTGTATAAGAAAAAAGAATACTACACTGATCTGTGGTTTGGTGAACGGGAGTGTTGGCATTTATATTGTCTCGTATGACGTGCTCCTTATCCCGGTCCATATACGAACGGTTTACAAATCCGACCGCGTGGCATTTCGAGTACATAAACACGAGATTGTGAATGGTGCTTCACCTCACAGTCCAAAGGAAAGACATTTGGGAGTACATCACTCTCTCTCAAGCACATGCACTTTCTGATGACTGGGTCTTATTGACGGTCCATTTGTTGCCTTTGTTCGACTGCCCTCTGTAAAGCAACACGTACAAACAAAAACCACTAAGGTAATTTTGAGTCCAGTTAGTTGCTTGGTGTTGAAAGCGTGCGAAACCTCCTTACCAGAGGCGTATCCAAGTTTTGGTGTATATGCGTGTGTGTGTGTGGGGGGGGATTCAAAAGCGAATGCGGCTTCGGGCTCATTCAACAGGATGCTGTGGAGAAAGAAATCAAAAGCCTTAATCACTGTCCCAACCTCCTTGCTTTTATTTGCTAGTGTTGTTTTCTTTGGGTTTTGGTGCTAATATTTGATAAATAAATACTTTCCTCCTGTAAGTCTGTGAAATACTCTTTGGAAAAAAATCGCAAAAATCCGTCAGGGAGGCACGTTTCCACGTCCCCCCCCCGATACGCAACTGCTCCTTACGGATTGCAAAAGGATAGGTGTTAGGCCTTTTAAAGTTAGAGTATGGTGTGTTGAAGGAATATGCTTGAATACCAAATGCATGTGGCCGCATTTGTAATACTGATTGCGATATCTTAAAGATAGAAATGTTCACGCTGGACAGCTATTAAAGCAATTTAAGGGTTTACTTAAAAAACAAGTAGGTTATAACGGTGCTAGGGGTGTACTTTTTCCAGGCCCGAGGCAAGAAGTGACACATCATGCAATTAAGTACTGACTGAAAAGTGATTTTCAGTGACCCCTTTGTTCTTTTAAAGTCATCTTTCCCTATAGAATGGAAGATTCTGGAGGTCTGCAGTTGTTCAGTTCTACACTGAAAATGAGTGCTTCCCACAAAGCATCGCTCGAATGACCATTAGCTCGCTTTCCATCCATGTCGAGTTTATTCCAAGATCTTGAATGTGAGTTCATAAATGTTTCAGAGGCACTTGGCTTTAAAATATAACAAAGACTATTTTTTGAAATCCCAAGTTAGAGCCTTTATTTAACATAGGCCCATATAAAGGAATCCCCAAGAATTAACCTCGCTGTTTTGTACATCGAGGGTTTTCCCGCTTGAACATTCGTCACAAGGCCAACACTATTCAGGCTATGCTCTGAGTACATCGTGTAACCCTAAGGAATCAAAAATTGAATTACGGCATTCTTTTATGCTACTGTTTATTGTTGATTGAAGTGGTGAAGCGAAACTAGACAGACCACCTGCGTACCAAAATGTTAACGATCGTCGTGTTTGAACAGTTCATGTGGTTATTGTGTTCAGCCGTCTTGCTTGGCTAAAAATGCCGCTTTGAACGCTCGTTTTAAATGCATGCCTTTTGTAAACACGTGTTCGTGCACGTTGGCGTTTTTCGTATCGTATTTATAGAAAGCCTAACTTTGTGAGCTGTTCTTTACTTGTTACCAGCTAAATCAATAATTTCAGTGTACTGATATGAATTTTTTTTCTCTCTCTTTCTTTAACTGACATTAGGATGGAAAAGTAATTCGACAAGAAAATTCGTTCACGTGGACTGCAATTCTGTCCTTAAAATTATTATTTGCGTTTTGTTACCCAGTAACCTGCCGGAACTGCCATATAACCGGTATTGTTCCATCTTCCATTGGTATGTCACCTCTGGAGGGCAACAGTCGATCGTTATTAAACCTAGCCAATAATAGTGTCGTGTGGTTGCACCCAAAGTCTTAGCAGCAGATAGACATAACGCGCCGCTTATAGTTAGTGCGGCTAGTACCTGTTGACAGCAGCCATTTCTGTCTATACGCGTGTATTGCCGCCGGCCGCAGCCAGTTGATTCAGAGACGGCCATCACACTGTTTTCCCATGTGCACACCTCTGACTTCGCTTCTCCGGAACAGCAAACACAGCTTGAGAGTAAATCCCATGCTAGAGGTCCGTTAGGGCTTCTGAAGTTCATGGGCCTCCTTGGAGCCATTTCAATTAGCGAATACTGTTGACACGCTTTAATGTTGTACATTAATCACTGTCGCAGATTGGATGTGTTTCGCTGTCGGGGTTTTATACTGGTATTTGTCATGAGCAGTGACTGCACACCTCATCAGGTTCATCATTTCGATGCCATTTTAGCCACATCCAAGTGTAATATGAAACTTCGTGAGCTAACGTGCGTGCATGAAATGTATTCCGTGAGTGAAGTTATACCTGAATTGATTTTTGGTAACTGGTATCACAAGTTTTTACTGGTTTGGGGGTATTTTTAGTGTAGTTTTAGGGAGCTTCCCAAAGCTGGGTGAACGCGTTTGGAGCTTAGGCAGGGCAGTTTGCTTGAGTAGTATGGGCGCTATTATTGTCTGACTAATATTTTTAGCCTGAAGTTGAATCCGTTCTCTGTGGACTGACCTGCCAAAGAGATCTTGAATGTGTATTTGTTTATCCCTGCTATTGGTGCGTGCAGAGCACATTAAGCCAGGCATTACAGGGAAGATATGTTTCGTTTACTGATGGAATGAACAAATGTCATTAATTCTTCAATCAAGTAAAACGACTGGAGGTTCGTGTTTGTTTCATTTACACGAATGCTAGTTGATTGGGTGAGTCATTCCTATATTGTTCATTAATTCAGTTACAACAAAAAGTGTGTGACAGTAATAAAGAAGAAATGGTCAAATTCAGTATTTATTTGGAAAGTCTGACATCGAAGATCACTGAAAAAAGAAACTCGTCACGTGAAAGTCCGCATTGCACTTAATGAAATGTTGCGCCCGATTGTAACCCATGCATAACGCCTGGATTGATTTCATCAAAGAATTTCTGTGTCCGTCATCGGAAATGGCTTGTGTCATTTTGTTATCATGTGTATTGGAAGATGGAGTTTAACAATTTAGGAAAGTCAATCTTACCCAAATTCTACATTCAATATCTCCCGGTTGATGATTTCATTGATCTAATTCCTTTCGAACTTTACCTGGCGAAAGTGTGTAGTTCAGCATTTTAAATGGAAATTATGGCGTGCAAATTTAACATTTAATCTGCGTATATATATAGATATCTCTATTCTTAATAGAGATATCTGTATTCCTAATAGAGATACCTCTATTCCTAAAGAGATATCTCTATTCCTAATAGATATATCTCTATTCCTAATAGATATATCTCTATTCCTAAAAAAGATATCTCTATTCCTCATGAGATATCTCTATTCCTAATAGAGATAATAGATATCTCTATTACAAAAAGAGATATCTCTATTAGGAATAGAGATATCTCTATTAGAAAAAGAAATATCTCAATTAGGAATAGAAATATCGCTATTAGGAACAGAGATATCTATGTTCTGGGATTAAATGTTAACTTTGCACGCCATAGAAAAAGGACAAGTTTGATCTTGATGCGTCTCTCTCTGGGTCGCCCATTTACTTCATAACATTACCAACCTTCGCAAGTGTACTTAGAATGCCACTCTGATTGCTTTAATGGTTTGGTAGATCGTGCAAAATTCTTCCAATTCTTCCAATGTATTTACTTAATCTTGCAGTTTTCACTTTCAGTTGGTTTTTACCAACTATACAGTTGTCCCAACGGGTTCTGGTAATTAACCCAGTTGTTTTTATCTGTTATTATTCTTTTGTCAATCTGCTTTTCCCCATTGTAATCATTCCTCCACTATTCAACCTTTCCCTTAATGTTATATTAACGTACTTGATCAATTGGTTCTGTCGCGTTTTACTACGGTTATCCCAGTTTGATTCCTTTAATGAGCATTCCGCTCTATGCAACCCACCCTTCCGTCTGTCAATCTGCCCTTCTCTGTTAAATCCATTCTTTTCCTTCTTCTGTTCATGCCTTTCCCAGCTCTGTGTTCACCAGTCTTGTTTGAGTGAGCTATTCGGCATTGTTCTAGTTGTTAATCCTCCCCGTGTGGTAATCTAGCAAAATGTACTGCTTTAAATCTTCAAGCTAGTCTCGCAACCTCCGCCGTAGTGATCATTCCCACAACGGCGATTGAGGCTCCGTGTATGATAATTTCTTGTTCCTGACAAACCCTGTAGTACACTCGAACGGCCATTAACCCGTTCTGAAGGACGCCCATAGGCATTATATTGTGCACGTCCAGTTCTCTCCCTCCCCCGATTTATGTCGGGAAAAGCAGTATACCTGTAAGTTAAGAAATTCTTCATTGATTTCCCGTACGGATAACTATTTAAATATTCCCGGTTGGTCTTTCAGGCCATTTTCTCGAAAGTTGCTTTTTGTCTTGGATGTCAGAAGCTCGGTCAACATGAGGGGAAAAATGTTGGCTTATCTGATATTCTCGAAGACTCTGACGAACAAGACAAGTGAACCTTCCCTGTATACGAGTGTTTAGCAATGACGTTTATCACGGATTTGGCTGTACTCAAGAAACTTACAAGTACATGCAGTGTCCCAGGGTCCGTATTGAAGAGAAGTAAGGGGAAATCCACGGTTACAACAGGACATTTTATTTTTTTCTGTATGAGTTTGGAAAAAACAAGTCAGGTTTTAAAAGTATTTGATCCATATGTACATGTAGTGTTAGTTTTTTATTGAACGGAAAATTCACGGGTTCTTTGCTTACTAGCATTTTTCTAAAACGATAATATAGTACCAGCAAGTTTACAGCAGGACTAGTTTGTTAATGAGGCCTTACGTTTCATCGAAGGCTGGAAGTCGGATTGAGTGGTATTTTTGAGCTCTCACACGCACATCTGTTGACATGAAATCCTTTGTTCGTTTGTTCTGTCGTGAACAATGCTCACTAAGGGAATAAATATTATGATGTGCTTGGCCGGTCTGAAAGACGTATGACCGGCTGGGATTTGGAAGTTAATTCTGCGAGCGGTGATAATGACCCTCGCCTCTGCTTGCATTACTCAACAACTCGAAATCATATTACGAAAACTTCACCATTTCGCTTTTTGTGTGTGTGTGTTTTTCCGCGTTCAAGGTCTTCTGTCAAACGACTTGTTTCTGTTCTGCACACAGTAAGATGATTTCAATGACATGAACCGAGCTGTCGACAAATCTGAAAATGTCGTTGTTGATGATCCTGAGAGTCCTTTGGCAAGAGAACAAGAAACCAAAGTTTTAATTTTGTTAACACAGGAAAATTGTATATCTCAATGACAACAAAACCAACACATCTACATGGATATGCCATCAAATTTAAGCTAACAAAATTATGGTTAATTTAAAAATTGACTTACTTCAAAAATTTAGGAAATTTGTTTTGCAACCGTGCAGGAGGTGCCTTAACACGGTGTGTTGGTACAAGTGCGCGCTCATGCTTCACGTCAACTGTTCAGGCCTAGTCAAAGTGTTGAGGTTTAACGTACCTTTTAACGCTTTAAATTACGATTCATTTAAAAATGGTAAACAATAATACTCTTACTCCAAATTTCCCTGGGCTTCAAAACTTACCTACATTTGGGCGAACAGTTTAGCTTCTTTAATTAAAATAAATACGCTTCGAATTTGCAATGTAGTGTAAAGTAAATAATGTTTGTACATGTACGTGTATGCCATTGCACATTGCCACTTTTGTTGCTAGTTGTTGATGTTTCATCGATCGTTCAAGATCGGCCACGTGATGGGCTCCTGACCAATAGAAATGGCTAAAATATCTCAGGTGTTTATGAATATCAGATAAGTGGCAAGCAACTTGCAAATATTGCAAGTATTGTTATACTGGAACAACTTTTCTAATGAGTAAGCAAGTTAAACTCCAGATGTCCATCTGACATTATTTCAAAACAACTCCTAGTTCTGCCTCAAGCCTTTGCATTTTAGAAACTTTGATACCGTCGATAAAAGGCGTTTGTTTGTCCTGTGTCCGCCCCTACTGACTAGGAAGAAATACAGTAGCTTATTAATCCATTCACTTTTTCGAAGAAGAATTGTTCAGTAATGGGAAGATTATTGCAGCTGACAGTAATTAGATTCTCACTGCTGTTGAGTGGGGAAACGACATGTGATATATTCCCTCTTCAAGTTCCTCTATCGTAGAAAAACACAGAACAAGGTAAATATGATTACTTTAGGTTTTGGTATATGAATGGTGGTGATGTAACACATGACGATATACTCTACAAAATGGGTCTGTTTTAACGGGTCTTAAAATCTTGGAGAAATGAAAACTGATCTAAGATAACAGGAGCATGCAACTGCAGATATATACAAAGGCATCTGGGCCCTCTCTTCCAGATTCAGTGTCTACACCGCTGTGGTATTACACAAATAAATATTAAGCATAACAAGGAGCGCCCAAATGTTACGTTTCTTTTAGGAAAGTTGGTCCACAGTGCGGTTTGCATCACATCGAAAAGGTCCGTCAGAATCTGATGAATGTAATGGCTTTCAATATTTGGTCAGTGTTTCATTCATCGAATACTTGTACTTTACGTTCAGCGTCCAGGATTAAGTTTTTGTAATTTCATTGACTTTTTGATTTATTGAAAAGGCTTCGTTTTACCTAGTAACGTTAAATAGGAACAGTGAAAGGGGTGGAAAATGAGTTCCCCTTCAGTCTTACTTTCTCCACATTGTATCGTTTGCTTGAGTACTTATTTACACAAATAATGAATGTTCATAATGAGTATAATGATCAGAATAATTTCATGAGGGACAGCACCGAGTGAACATTCGTCATTTTTTTTCAAGCAACACCTGAATAAATCATTATTTTGTAAACTTGGAGTTTCCATTTTACAAGGCAGTTTTTTTTGCCATTTTTTCCGCCTTAGCTCATGCTAAACAGACGGTCCAGTTGTCGTACAGTTTGATCTTAGCGTTTGATACAACGTATTTATTTTCAGTTTCTGTTATAGAAGCCTACACATTACTTACCGTTTGAGTATGACATTTACCCATCTGACAGAAGGCAAATGTTAGGGTGATTCGCGTCTCTCTCTATTGCTCCAAGATTTGGTGAGTTGGTGTGAAGAGCCACGACAATCCGTATGGCGTGTGCGCACCGAGAAACTGATATAATGAATAGAAACACAAATGTGAATTAAACAAATAACTTATGTCACATAATATAATTCACCAATCTGATTCATTTTTTATGTCATGTTAATCTCAATATAGGGGCATTGCAAGACGTTGTGTACAAGACTCGAAATTGAACCTTTGACAATATAATTTTGTTGTCAAAATCGGCGACTTTCGTCGCCGATCGTTGCACCCCTTGTATCTTGCGATTCGCAGCCCCCAACGCCACCCCCACATTCATCCCGGCCCCATCACCCATCCTGCACTTTTGAATCTTAAGTGCCACATTTTGTTTGGCCTGTTGGCAGCCTTGGGTTCACATGGCCACCGTATTCCCATTCCCATCGGTCCAACTGCACTGTTGATGTCTAGGTTTGAACTTGGGGAAATAAGCAGTAGCCAAATAGACATCAGGTGTCTCACATCGTCGCATTTCAAATTCTGTAGTTTTCACCTAGCAGCGTGAGACAACGGTCACCATGGAACATCCAATGAAATGAAACCTGTTGATTTAACAGGCCACGTGCGATCACTAAAATTGAAGGGTAAGATATCAAATAACCTTTCGAAATGAATGAAATGGCTTAGAAATTAAATCTTCTAAATGCAATTTGTCGAGATTACACGCGAGGTCACTGTAGGGTTGGTTTTGGATAGCTTCTCGTATTTCAGAAATCGAAAGTATACAGAATATTGTCAAAGACAAGATGACCATGACGCACATAACATCGTTTGTCTTTGTGATTATAAATCTGGAAAACTGAAACGTTATTTGATTGATTGCATATGTAAAACGACGTTGATTTGAGTTTAAATATCAGCTCCATGTCAAATCTATACTTGCCAGATAACCTTTTTTAAATCCTTTTCAAAGAAAAAATCCCATCACAAATTTCACAAGATTCTTCAAATAATTTAATGGCCTATAGTTTGAAGAAAATCTCTGGAACAGGGTGGGAAAAACACAGCCAAATGTACATGAAGATATATCGTCTTTATTCAGAGAGAGTGAAAACTTCTGTAAATCTTGCACCTCGTTCAATAAATCTGTTAAGAGGGTAAGTCTGAATTTAGATTATCCCCTTTGAGTTATTGCGAAGTGCTCATCTGCACATTATCATCTTCGTTGTTCATTATCTCAAAAAAGTGGTCACAGAAGGAAGGATTTCCCTTAACCTAACTTCAAACCATAAAAGTCTGAGATCCAGTAATGAAATCATTTGGACCATTGGCTTTTCTCCAATATCCGGAACGATGGTCATTATCTGAAATCAGGAGAATGGATGGCCCAATCAAAGGTTATGTAGTCAAATTCAACGAGATTTAGGGAAAATTGAGGTTCATACTCTCTTAAATTTCAGTGCATGCATGGATAAAATAGATGCGGAAATTTCGGATATACGGAAAATTCGTAATCAGGATGAGGTGGGGTCTGATTGAAATCTGACTTGAAATCAGCTATTATTTCAATAGGGAATAGACCACCTCGTTTTGCCTTCAACTTGTAAGTTTGCAGACAAGTCGCTGTTCGGGTGGTTTTCGATTTTATCTCAAATTCGTTCAAAATGTACATTTGTCCCATTAATTTTAAGGAGGGTTTTACTTTCATTTATTAGTCTTCTTACTTTTGTATTGACGGCCAGCCATTGTTTTAGCAGCTACCTGTAGGAAAAGCATGACTGTGACGTCAAAATAGCAGACCCTATAGGCAAAAGGACACTAAGTAACTCCCCTTGCGCTTTTTAGGTCGTTGCTGGTTTGCTTTGTGGCGTTTTCGGCTATGTTGGCAGACGTGAAACACATTTATTTACTCATTCGCCGGGGTTAATTTCGAGCCTGGCTGCAACTGCGCTTGCAGGTAAATAACTTATATTGTCTTCTGGCTTTAAATAGCTTGTTTATCGTGGCACGAGCGCGAGCAAAGCAGTCCACCTGATTTCAACGCCACAACCTGGAAAGTCAAGTTTGATTGGACGTAATTCCCAACCAAACGTCATATCCTCAAAGCAGCACCAGAAAATCCTCGCCGTGTGTTCCAGATGAAGGGGTGAAATCCCCTCCTTGCTGGAAACTGCAGTTTGTAAATACTGACCGCGCTACGCTCTTGCCACGGTGTCGTGAAAACGCCACGCCACATTGACAACTGGCAGGAGAAACTCAAGTCGTGGCAGCAAGCCAGGAATTAAGGGGAGATTCTGATACAGTGATTGCCAGACTTTGTCCGGATATACCCCCTCTCTGAGAGGAAAAGAGATTCCAGCGTGTAACCAAAGCACAGAGAGGGGAAAGATCGGTGAGGGCCGGGGTGCAGAAAATCTTGACATCCAAATCCAATGTCATCACGATACTGTTCCGGTAGATTGTTCGGCTTGTAAGTTGTAGCTTCGTCAAGTCGAGTATCGTGAAGTTGATACTCCTACCCAAGTGTTCATCAGAAGCAGAAAAGTGTCTCGGGTGGTGGAGGGAGCTGTGTACTCTCTTTTAGAAATGTGCATGTCAATAATTCTTTTACCATTGTGTGGTAAAAAATAAACATCGTTTATATGCGATTATCTGTAACTGTCACCCATGAATAATTGTAGCCCCATTCCGCTTTACGACCTCCATCATTCTGGTAAAATAAACATTACATATACACTGAAGTTTTATCAGTAATCATGGAAATAATAGGCAGTTACAGGATTTGTCAATGAGCCACGGTTCCTTGTGATTCTCAAATCTGTCCTTGATAATATATAAATCCGGAAAGGCGCAACCAGGATTTCTCAAAAAGATCAACCATAAGGAGGAGCCAAATTGTCTTTGATATGGCTCCTTGGCAGACTGGAAGTTTCCTTCTTGTAGAGTGGTTTTCATAGCCGTATTTACTCTTTCTAGAGTGGTTGTTCACCTTTTTTCATTTAGAGATGCACAGTAAGCAACAAATTCGTTTTTCAGATTAAGGTATTAAAAAAGTGAAAATTGCTTTGAATATGCTCAAGTCCCACTGACAAAGCATCACCGAAGTTACTTTAAAAATGGGGCGATCATGACGTTCGCCATTTGAGAAGAACACGTACCCGTATAGAATCAAACCAAGCACTGGAAGAGGATTAATAAAAATGGAACCTAAACCACATCGAGAAAAAAAATAATAATTTTAAAAGGAACTGTGTACTCGGCACTGAATGCACGCAGAATGCGATTGAGTACATGACGTATTAGCCAAGTCTACGCCCTTCCTTTCACCCGAGTATAAATCATCTTGCGTGGATCACTTGAACCACTCACTTTGGACTTCTTCCCAGCAGTGTCAGAGATCTTGTTTCAAGCATGCCAGGCAGGGCAGCTATAAAATTTGGAGTGAAGCACGTTCTGTCATTATGGCTCAAAACACCAGCTCTGCTCTTGCGGAATGCGCTTGTTAATGATTGCAATACGATCTAAGTAGCCTGAAGGTAGTTTCATATCAGCAACTATACGGTCTCTCTCTCTTTTGTGTTAAGAGTTTTGGAACCATTTTTCCTTGCACAGGAGTCGTTCATGCATTCCTTTGAGCGCTTGAGTACGCACCTCATGTTCGCAAACGAAATGTTCGTGGTCTGTTGCGCTGATCAATGATCATTCTCATTTCAGTTAAACATGGGTCCAAACTGAAGAAATGTGTGACAAAATATCGATGAAATTATTGTCATGTAGGATGATTCAGTTTCATCCACAATGGTACAAACATTCAGAATGTTGAAATTATAGAAGTATGTATAAGGGTGTGTAGATGCAAATCAAATCATCTTTTAAATAATATACATGTACATTGCTGGGACAGATTAATTGGGTTCGCGATACCTGCAACACATATTTTGCCAACTTTGTTTTGGCCGTTGAGCATCTACGTAATCGCTACAGGCTGTGTTTTGATTTTAATTATGTATTTCAGTCATTTATTAATTTTGTTAAACTAGATGGGCACCAAATTATTGCTCTGGTCTATGGAGAAATAAACACTGCGGTCACACGAAATGTATAGCAAACAATTTACAAGCACGGCGAGTAATTCCAGTGAGGTATGAGCGATGCTTTGCTAGTGTTTTGAAATGTGGCCTGCGGGACCTGTATGGTATAAGGTCGGTCGATCGATGTGTAACCTCGATCACTGCTTTCGTCTTTACTTGAGACGATTGTAAGATATTAACCCGACCTATTGGAGATCAGATTCGATTCTCGTACAAAGGGGGGAAAAGCCTTCGTGTCTGACGGAGAAACGTTTTGACTTTGAACCTCTGATTAAGTATGTTTGCTTGGAGAGGAAAATGGTACAATCGACCTTGCATTGTTGGCGACACTTTTTACCTGTCAGCCTGTCAACTGATGTTGTAATAAATCATGTCCGCTATAAAAGCATGAATTAATAAATATCATGCAGTGAATTGTTGACGAGCAGGTAATGTAACAATATGCCCATTTAATTTATAAATTGCTTACAGAATTGGTGTTTGCAGTGTTTTCTTTCAAAAAAAAAAGGAGTATACGTTTCTATATACGCTGCGTTCCTTCTACGGGTTTCAACATACATGTAGTTGACTTGTACACATTGGTAGAATAAAAGTAAAGCAAACTTGGTAAGCATCTTAATTGCACACGCTATAGAACAAGGAGGTATAACCACCAATTTGTGGTATGGCTTTGGGGCACAGTTAAGAATTTTATTTCAAATGCCGAGTTTTTATGGATGCGTGCACAACTACTTTCGATTTATGGATTTCATAAAACATACCCTCCGGCAAAGAAGGTAAGCGCATAACAGCTGCATTGTTTTTCAGTCCCTGTGAGTGGCAAAAGTTCAAAGTATGTCAAGGGGCAGTTTGTGCCCACAGTGTTATTTCTGTTGTTCAATAGCGCAGGCCATGGGTAACAACAAAAGCGCAGGCCGTAAGATGGCAGCCATGCAAACCCCCCTATTTGAAGTGTAGGAAGCATTTGTTTGGGTCATAATACCTTTTGTGTTCACTCAGTTTTACCCATCACTTCAAATTGCACCTTACTGTTGTGTCCGCCAAAGTCGAAGTACAGGCTTACGAAAACGTATTAACTCTTCGTAGGAACTGAGCGCTGTGTGAGGGCTTGCTTGTTCGTGGAGCCTCCAATATATGCACATTTGGACAGACTCTGGACCCGGTTTCTATTATATGAGTTGATTTTTTTTTTCATCTTTTATTGCGCAACTGGTCACGGGTACTGTTGTGCTTTGTAGACCTGCGGACTAGTGAACACGCCAGCAAGATGCCGTGTACGCAAGGACTGCTTAATTGGTTTGCAAAACCATGATAACGGGCTATAGGGAGAGCTTCTCTGTCCAGCCACTAATGACAAGCTGGGGGAGGAAACGAACAAAACAGTTTTTCCCCTCCGCGAAACTTGGGCACCACGTTAATGAGAAGGAATGAAGGTCAGCAAGGTTCGTTAGGCCTACTGATTGAAATAGCTCATTACTGACGCCTTTTTGAGGTCAGCTTTTGCTCCATCCGTCCTGAATGGAGTGGCGTTTCCACTTGCTCAAGTCATCTTGAAAAAGTGGCGTCGCCGATACTATAGTTATTGTATGGAATGAAATCTTTTACTATCAGTTTTGTTTGAATTTTAGGAAGCACTGAAAACGGGGCATGTGAATTATTCTGTTGACTTCGTGATAAATTGAAGAGGGACGTTTCCTTTTCTGTAAATTTAATTTCCCTTGATCTGTACACCGAAATATGCTTGCCTAAAGGCGATTTGAAAATTCATGCAATTTTAAAATTGCACTGTTAAAAATTCGGTAAATTTATAAAGAATCGGGCGATTGGCAAAGGGCTGTGCGACGTAGAGGGGCAATCCGTGAAACGTTTTTTGAATGAAAAGATTGTTAGAAGTTATGTCATTGGGCCTACAAAAAATTTTTCGCTGAAAATGTACATTTGCCATGTACATTTGACGCAATGTGATGTAACAGTGTTAGGTTGCAGGTATGGGCTTCAATGAGTCATTGACGAGGAATTAACACAAATTAGTCAGTACCACGTAGATATTGTCGTATATAGTTGCGATTGCTTTCGAACTGGTCTTAATAATGAACTCAACCGGTATATGTGCATCAAATTCTCTCTTAGCGCTACTGACGTCAGTGCCTCTACGAATTAATTAATTAACTGCAGTCACACGGCTCAGTTAAAAAAGGGACTTTGCTTTTGGCAGTCCTTATCGTTGGACAAAATAGATGGCTTTAAACACTTTATCTGTGGAAGCACAAAATCGGTCTTACAACTTAAAATGCAAGAAAATGACGAGACCAGCTTGATGGAAAGTGAGTTATTACATTCCAGTCAAAATGGCATGCAAATTGATGTTTATACATGTTCACAGAAAATTGTACAGCTTACATTGCTTATATGGTTTCTATTAACAAGGAATGTGTCTGATGTGCCAGATTTTCGTTTTCAGTAGTAGGTTTTACAGAAACGCTATTTTCTGTGGGCCAACATAAACGTCAACAGTGCAAGAAAGGTACCGGTAGTAAATGCTATAAAGAGTCACGAAGGTTATGTCAATGAACAAACACCAAAAGCCAAACAGTTTGGATATAGATGTGATCGCAGGCTTGTCTTTTTCGAATCAGTCAATTTTAGTCTCTATCAGACACCAACTTCCCCTTCCCTTTCAAGTGAACCTCCTCCCAATCCCCACAAAAACTGAGTTTTACGTTGACGAATGGTGATTTTGATCCAGTTTTGGCTGCTGTGCCTCTTGTGATTGGCGCGTTGCGCGCATGAGCGAGAGCGCGTGTCGTGGGCACGTGATTGTCATCGCGAGCGTCACGAACCCTGAGAGATTGTGCTATCTGTTTACACAAATGTGGCTTGCTTTACGGAAACACCATCTCCCCTGATGTGTGGGGGATAGAGGTATTTCAGTTATCGCCCGCGTCCGAGACAGAGTGATCGGGGAGCTCAGTGCTCGCTGGAGCAAGTACCTCCGTCTGTAGGCCTACGTTACCGCAAGAGTGGGTTTAGACTTAACGGTTTACTTGGCAATACATCCCAGAGGTAAGCCGTTTTCAGCGATTTCTTTTAAACGATGAGAAAGCTTGAAGGCTGATTTGCTGTGACTTTTGTCCCATTTTTGATCAAATTAAGTATACCTTTACTCATCGACTCGAACATGTTAGAATATTCAAAATATTTTCAAAATGAGCCTTTAAACATTAGGAGAACATTGGAGGTTAGTGTGTGTAAGTAATATTACTTCTTTGTAATATTCAGATGGGGCATATTTTATACACATTATGGGCACAACCGCTCAGTTGTAGAAGCTGTGGGGACTTGCGCTCGTCTTTTCTCCTATTTTGTGGGGACTGAAAACGTAATTTTTCCATCCTAATTTCCTAACACAAATAATGTCCACTCAACCTCGGGAAGGCCTGTCTAATTTCAACATTAACTTGCCTTGAACACGCTATATACTCACTGTGTAAACATTTGTACCGTTTTCATTGTTTCCGTCTGTTTGGAGTTGCTTCAGTGAACAGTAACTGTGTGTTGACGAGATACTTTTAACAAAGAAACAAGGTGCCTCTCAAAATAGAAATAAAGATCTGTGAATCAACAACATATTCGAAAATGATGAAAAACAGAGTTTGTGGAAAAAAAAAACTAAAAATTCTCATTCGTCCTCGGAAATGCTGAGCATTTTCTTCATGGTCATAAGATGTACCTGGAGTCATTTATACAACAGTCATCCTTCAAGACTCTCCCCACAGGCTGCTTGTATCGACATCTAAAGGGCGACAGGAACAGATCCAAATTAAAGTGAAACCGGGTTGCCAGGAACAAATCCCGGCAGCAGCAGCGAGCGCTCGAGCTACAAACACGGTGAATCATTGAAGATTTATCGGCTGTGCGATCGGTTCATGTCTGCGCTGACGTCACTGTTGAAATTCTGAGTGATTTTTTATTTCGACTGAGACATACTGATGGCACATCGGCAGCTGTACCGATCCCTCCTGTTTCGCTTTTTTGTCGAGCGAAATCGCTCGCTGTGTCATGGTTCAAGCATTCTGTTTGTACCTAGCGTTCCCTCAGGTCCAATCAGCATCGCTATTTTTTTTTTCCACTGACACACTGTTTTGCTTACCTGTATATCCACGCGTTAATACCCTGAATTAAATCAGTTTAACACTCTTCGGCCAGCCTCTTGGGAACAGATTTTATGTCGCATTGGCTGGAATTCGAACTTTTGAAGCGGACACCCTGCCGGGGGCTTGTTTATATTAAAATTGACGGAATGCTGTGCGTCTCCTTCGTCGGCTGCCTGTGTGGTTCTGTAGCGGTTCGGAGACAGCTTAGGTTACTCACATTTCCGTCGATCTCCCTCCAGGAAATCGTCTGAAAGATGTTTGCTTGGCTTGTGTGGAAAGTATCGCCATTCAGGTTTCAAAGTTGGTGATTTTGTGTGACAGAACTGAGTTCAAGACCGTGTGTAAGGAATTTCTTATTTTAAAGCAAACTATTATAGTTACGGAAGTACAGAAGCGTGTAAGGCCACTTGCAAAATATTTTTTTCGAGATACTATCTCGCCGCGGCGACCTACGATCTCGCCGCGGCGACTTACTATCTCGCCACGGCGACTTACTTTCTCGCCACGGTGAGTTACTATTTCGCCGCAGCGACTTACTATCTTGCCGCGGCGAGTCACTATCTCGCCACGGTGAGTTACTATCTCGCTGCGGCGACTTACTATCTTGCCGCGGCTAGTCACTATCTCGCCGTGGCGACTTACTATCTTGCCGCGGTGAGTTATTATCTTGAGGCGGCGAGTTATTTATCTCAACGTGGGGACTTACCGTACTATCTCGCCGCGTCGAGTTAGCTAAAACTAGTTCACATTGCTGCATATTAATTCTCTGTCTGGATACCAGACCCAATGATTCCGACTACTCTTCTTATCGAGGGTCCACGTCACCAACACTCCCCCAGAATCCCGGGAAAAGTCGAACCATTCCGAACTTATCCTGTCCATATTAAATTCAGTTTAACGTCAACACTTTTCTTTTATGCTCCTCAAAACTGTAAAAATTGTTACAAAGATTAAATTTGGTAGCCAAATAAAGGGGAGAGGAAAAAGACCATTCGGATGGTATCGTTAATATTCGGGCATTTCCGGCCGCGTCTGTACCAAGAATTGTGTGAACTGTCCGTGGTATACCGGTCGCAGTACGCCATCCACTACAAAGTAGAATAAGGGTCCAAAAATTGGAATATGTTTTTGTTAAATTGAATGCATTTTATTTTTCAATTTAATGTGTTTTAAGCGAATGTCATTTTTTAAAAGCTCATATTTTAGAAGTTTAGTATATATTTTTCAAAAACTGAACAAAATATTAAGGATCTCATATCTTTTTTAGATTCCGAATCGAGTGAATTTTTTAAAGAGCAAATGGATTTTATATATGCAACATAATCTGCAGGATTGAATGAATTTTTAAACTTCGAAATTATTTTAAAATGTAATAAAAATTTTACATTGTTGAAATGTAAAAATGTAGAAATGTAATGTAAAAATGTAGAAATTTAGACATTTTTTTACAAGGTAACTGCTTATCTATTTACAGAAATTTCACTTTAGCGAAGAAATCATCTGAATTGAGAAAGCATCCAAAGCCGCGTATCAATAAAAGTATTCGATCTTTTAGACGATTTCTGCAAAAGTTTCGCGGTGCTTCAAGTATATTGTTTAATATGTTTATCTATTTAACCTCATTTCCGTTTTGTGATGTCTTTTTTTTTGGGGGGGGGCTTTTAAGTTTCACGCACATCATGACTGATACGAGCGCCAACAATTGAATTTGTCACAGCCGCAGCTGCGTCCAAATGTTGCATATTTTCTGCTCTCTGCTTTATACCTGTGGTATTTACTTGTTGGTTTAATGCAGCACATAGCCGCCGTTACAATGTACATGTACGTCAGAAATATTTTTGTAGCCATGTTTGTAGTGCATTCTCATAATAAGGGCGACTTACAAAAATGCGCCTCCAAGAATTTGCAACGCGTTGACCAATCACAATGTGCGGGAATCTGTCGACCCTTTCCAAACGCGCATTTAGTCAACAGATTTCGCGCATTATGAATGGCCAGTGCATGCTTTGAAAACTCTTGGAGGCGCACTATTGTAAAGGTCCTGTATTGAACAGAAATTCCCAATTTTGCAGTAGATGTAACTAAAAAACAATTTCCAAGTTATTTCCTCTAACTCATTTAAGAGGAATGAATAGTTTCTCAAACCTGTTTGGTGGAAATGATCGGAGATTTTTCCAACTTGTTTTAATTCATTCGAATACGAAATTGATCAAAGTTAATGTTGCGACGACAACTGTTTATCCTTGCACGTGATTGTCATATTGAAACAAAAACGAGGCTGTACTTGCAAAGCAGCAGGTGTTCTAAAGGCACTTCTGTAGGCAACTCAACTGTTAATATGCTGTGTAGTCTTTCTCTTTTAACCCGAATGTGGAAAAAGGCCGTGAGAGACAGTTTCCCATTGATGTGCGCTGCAAGCAAAGAATTCACCTCAGCATTCATGTGCGTGTACGGAAATACCAAATTCCCTGCAGAATTGTCAGAAGAGCAAAACTGCAGATGTGTTCATGTCTATGAGCACAAGATTCCAGTTGTTTAATTGCGCCCATGTAGCGTCCCCAGGTCCGAATGTTCACGCTTGAAGGCTCCGGGATTAGGCTGTATCATGATGACACCCCCCGGGTCCCTTGCTCATGCAGTGCCCTGCTTCAGGGCGCTGGTCTGCCATTGTGTGGGGCAAATCTTGAGGGTTTCATCCAAGTGGTGCAGCTGTGTTGAGTTGGCTTCAATTTCAACTTAATCATTACGCTAGTCCCCCCCCCACCCCCGGGACGTTTGTATCGGAATTTTGTTCCACTTGGAAAATTGAAATGCCCACATGTCATTTTTTCCTACCATGGTTATGTCACATCAAGGCTTTTTTCACTCAAGGTGAATGGCATATACCCATGGCCGTTACCCTGATAGCATCACTTTAATTTCACTCCTATAATCTTTCGTGACAGTCGACTGGCGATCTACATTTACAAATCTCGTTCCATCTATCGCTTTTGTTCACCAATCGTAACATACGTAATTATCTATATTGTGATCTTATTAATTTCGGGTCAACTTTCGCTGGTTCTGAAAGTAAGCTATACAGCCACACTCTCCGTCAGTTTTTTTTTCCTTCCGCAACATGTTAATGTTCCTTTCCTTGCCCTCTGCTGTCTTACGACCAAGGACGACCGAGCGGCCTCACGCCCGCTGCACCTGTCTTGTCTTTTTGGCAGTCGATGTCCCTTGTGGTCATCAGTTGCGGTACGGGTCGTTAGGCAGATGGCGAGTCGTGAGGCGCCGCTCTGGCCGTACGTTGGAGCATCGACGGTCGCAGTGGCTTGCCGTATCGCACACATGATGTAGTCCGGTTAAATATAGCTCGCCTTGCGGCGCTCTCCCACGAACGATCTTTGACGGATGATGGTTATCGATATGAATCCGATTTTGCATGTCAATTGTTTCCACTTTTACCTACTGCTAATAGCAGCCCGCTGTCCTATGTAAATATCAGTTAGAACATGATGATAGACGCATTGGCCAATGTTAAGACAGATCTCTTCCCCCACACCATTTACATAAGAACTCCCTGTGTAAAGGCCGATTCAACATACTACAGGCGTATGTTAAAGTGAAGCGAATCTGACATCAAGAAAGATTTGCACTGTAAACATGTGTCCACTGGGGGAATTGTTTGGTTATCACATTGACTGTGTTAAATAAACCTAAAGTAAAAGGCGTTTTAGGTTCGTAATGGTGTTATGCCTGCATGTCCGTCATAAAACTCTGCTTTGTAGTTCTGTGAATTCAAGGGAGGCAGTTTCAGGATAATTAACTCGCAAAGCTTAAAAAGAAATGCCTCGAGAGCCGCGTTTAATTTGCTATGGATAGTAAAACTGGAGTCCAGAAAGCTCTTTAATGGGTACGGGGAATATGGTTTTATAGATTGGATACTAAAATTAATGTGTAACGTCAGAAACCAGTTCTTTGAAAACAAGTGTTTTTGGGGTTGTTCGGTATCACCTTAGTTGAAGATCAATGAAGTTTTGTTTACGCATGAAAATTCCCAATGAGCAGAGATAATTACTTTATATTGGAACGCGCTTTGAAAGCACTTCAGTGCTGAAATACGCTATGTAAATTCGTCATGTTATTATTGCTCATCCACGCTCAAAACATAAGATCGGAAACTAAATCTACATCAAGTGATGTTTGGTTTGTCCTAAGTATTGCTATAGTCAAGTGTTGAAATCAAAATTCCCCACAGTGCCAATCTCAAATTGGTTTGTTCGTTATCTTTATTCACATGAATTACCAGTAAGCACATCAAGCGGAAATTGAATTCTCTTCTAATTTTCCTTAAATCCGTTCCTCTTTGCCACAGACTAACCCTAGAACTGTATGGACTCCTCGTGGCCGTTTATCCAAGCCCCAGGGGGCTCGCAGTTGTTGGGGGTGTAGTCACAAATAGAGCCTTACATGAAGACAAGCGCTAACCGACAAGGTCCCAAACTAGTACATGTACCAGTGCGTTCGAAGACACTGCCTCTCTTGTAGGCTGGAGGCAGACTTGTATTCGAGTCACGAAACATCGAGTCCGAGTCCCATTTCTTGAGTCCAAGTCCGAGTCCCAAGTCTTTAAAGTCGAGTCCGAGCTACGAGTCAGAAAGGTCGAGTCCTAGTCCGAGTCATGCAACGGTCACTGACCCTTAACATTGTATTGGAAAAACATATACATTTAAGAGAATTCAGAGATTCAGAGTCACCTTTGACGTAGTATTGGAAATACTAGCCCCACAAATAGGACTGTAGTTACTCTCTTTTACCACCAGTCTCTTCTATATCGCCACCACAGCCCTACTAATTTAAGGCATGTCATAAATGCCTGAAATCCAAACTGCACTGAGGATTGTCGCAAACTTTGAACCCTAATATCTTCCGAAATGAGAATGACTCGATAATTTTACTTACACCAGCGTATTTCTCAGAGTTTGACTTTCACACGAGCACCCTAAAGCTTTCCAAAATCGTAATTTTCGTTGGATTGCGCCTTGAAAAACCCGGCCTGTAGTATTACATGCTGACCACGGGCGGCGCCATTTTGAAAAACAAAGGCAGCACTTCGTGCGTCAGAAGTCAAGGCACTCGACAGGTGCCGGAGATGCATAATTCATGTTGTCACAGTATTGCTCAGTAATAAGTTGCGCGCGCACTTTACTAGTGTACAGTAAGCCCACAGCACGCGTGTGGAGCATGATACAGGACATGCATATTAATGTTATTCAAGTTCAATTTCACCGGTTCCTTGTTCCGCTGTCACGAAAGGTATGACGGGGAACCAGTTTTGTATGGTACAACGTATACACCAGAGCGCCTGTCGGATGTACCCCCAAGCGGCAAAGAAAGACAGATGGTAGTATACAAATACAACATGGTTTGAGGGGAAATAGTGGTGTAGGTCAGTCTGACTACCTCCCCCCCGCTTCGCGTCGGGAGGTAGTCAAACTGACCTACACCGAGGGACCAGTGATTCCGACTATTTTCCCGAAATGAAAGATGCTGTATTTATTCTACCACACTTCATAAATATTCAAACAGAAATCTCATGTTACTTGTACTCACAGACAGCATTGTTGTTTCTCAGCTGCTAAATTTCCATGTAATAAATTGATAGTGGAGTGCAGATAGAAACAGGGTTTCAGTATTCTGGTGCTGACATACCATTTGAGTCTTTAGGGTAATAGTTATTAGAATACAACTCCAGACTGGTTCCGTAAAGATTACATGACACAGACTACATATTAACGTGGGGGATTTCTTTTATGCTACCTGAAAAACTACCACACGGCATATATATATGTAACAATATCAATATATGTAACTCTAGGTGCATGTGCAGTGGGCGTGTTTAAACTGAAGTGACGTCACACTTACGAACCGGATTGCAAACGCACGCTTGGTGCGGATACCACTCGTCTCGTCGGCCACGTGGCATATGGGACACAAACGCACAACATTATTCCGTGTTCCACTCGCGTTCGTGTGATAACCAATAGTGTAAACCGGCCAGATCGAGGCTTTGCTTGCCTCTAGCGCAGCGTGTATTAGCGAATAGGATAAGGTGAGAACACTGGAATCGAAAAGAAGAACGTAGTCAGTAGACTTTCCCCGCCAAAATAGCCAAAAGAGTGGACAAAACATGGTTGTGAAAGGCACATTAACCGGGGAAAATCTGGCCCAAATATTCTCCTCGCGTTCTTGGGTTACGCTTGTCTCGCCTCAAGAACCCTTCTCCTCTCGCACCATGTAATTATATACGACCTGGTCTTCCGCATGGTTAGGGGTCGCACTGCAGGGTTTGTCTCTCTATCCCTCATCATGTCAGGCTTTCGTCTGTACAGCTGCTGAAATGAATTGGTCGTGATAACCATGAATGCACCATTTAGTTGAAAGTGCAGTTAGGGGTTTTCTTTGGTAGTTTGAACTACGGTAATTGTGTTCGAACAAGAGGAACGGCCAAATCAAGATGCCCATAAGTGCGCAAGGGTTCGGCCGCCTCTGTGCGGACAAAGTTGGTTAAATTCGACTGAAATGTCATATTTTATACAGTCAAATAGAGCTTTTCCAAAAGACATTCAATGCAACTTTAACTCTCTGCGTTGAGGCTAACGTCATACCTAATGGTTTCATAAAAATGTCAGGATAAAACCAACTCAAGCGAGATGCATTTTTCCCTCGCTGAAGTGTCCCTCACCATGTAGATATCGGTAAGCATCTCCATGGTAGTACAGTACATGTCGTAGACGTCATTGAGCGAAATACTGTAAAAGAGCACTTGATGCCATGAGGCATTTCGTTTATATGTGTATTTCCATACTAATTTGTGTACAGATGAATCACGTACGTTTATTCCTTCGTGGTTATACTTGATACGTGTCGCCTGATCGCTGTCACGGGTTGTGCACGAACGGGCTATGCTGTGCATGGTTGACCGTAATAAAAAAAAAAGTGCGAACGCTACGGTCGAACGTCTAATGAAGGCCTAGGTGAAGACCTTCACCAGATCAGCAGTAACAGGAGTGTAGTGTAGCATGCATTTCTAACATTTGAAGGGCAGTGTTGTGGCACTACCCTCGCCCAACTTCGACTGGAGTCCGGCCACTCTTTGAGGGACTCGAACTTCTTTAAAGACTCGGAATCGGGCCAAAAGGCACTCGAGAGCCCGGTCCACTCCGAAATAAACTACATGTATTTGATCGCCGCAGAACGTAACCGTCTTAACGTAAAATAACTGAAAGGAAAGCTTTATTAGCATATCCGTTTTGTTTCCAACTTCAGGACTTCTTTCCTGTAAACAATCATACGGTAAGAATGGTGACTTAAGTTAACTTAGCTCCATTAGTTGTTTTCTTAACTTTTCGCCTTTTTGTAGTTTGTGGATTAATGGCTTGTGAAGCATGTGAATAATTTCAGTTAAATTGGTATTTTGTGACTTTAATTAATTGGGAAATATCAGTCCTGTTCAGACCTTACTGTGCTATGTTTAATTTTTGAGACCATCAAGATTTTTGGATACGGCCTCGAACCACACGTATGTTTCCCTGCCATAGGCCGTGTGGACATTTAGTTCTGTGGTCGCGCATGCGTAGCAGCCTTCAGTGTGTCGGCTGCTTGCAGATTATACTAACAGACGACGAAAGCGACATTTTTCTTGTGTCGGGGGTTCGTTTGCCACTTAATAACGAAGCCATCGGGAGGGTTAAAATTCCGCAAGTGTGAAACAATCCTGACAGAAAGAAATTTGAAATGCTCAAATCAAAAGAAAAGTGATTTTTCACGAAAGAAAACTAAGCGAATTTTGTTGAACAATGCAACATTTGAAACTCCTTTTTGAAATATTTCTCCAGTTTTTCCAAAGAAAACTGCCATATTGCCTATAGGACCAGTAGTTGCTGCCATCGTTATGGGTATTTTGCAGCCAGTGACGTTTGAAAAAGAGTAATTTTTCCAGACCCCCCCAGCAGTGTTTACGCGAAACACGCCACCACTCGGTCTTCTAAGACACTAGCCTCGTCGTGCTGGTACAGGTGCCTGACCGGTTTCCAGTGATTACACTGGCAAAGCCTTAGGCCATGGGCCGGCAATTCACCCTGTCGAGACGGAATGCTATAGCATATGTATTTCGTATAGCAAGCATCTGGCACTATTCACAAAGTCCAGACGCCGACAATCAACGACGGGGTGTCTGGTGTAAGAAGCAACTGCAGTGTGCCGTTCCTTGCTGTACAGTGGTGTCCCTAGCGTGGCCCAAATCGACTTTAACCTCAAACAGTGTTCAAAGACAGTGTTGCCAAATCTGTGTCGAAAACTTCGAAATCATTCAGATAAATACTATTACCATTACCTTCATAACGCTTTCAGTGTCGTGAAATTGGTCCCAAGTAAAAAAGGGGGTCGCATCCGGAAATAGGCACAAATACAGTTTCAGTGTTCTGAAAGGTGGTGCCCTTGAATAAATCTCAGAAAATCAAACATAAACGTCGAAATATCTTTGAAATTGATAACGATAAGTGATTGTTACCTACACTAACAATACTCAAATCAAGATTTAAGAAAATGGTTTTCTAGTTTTGAGGGCACATTAAGAGAGTTATCCTGCTCTTTGAAAATCTGGCCAATACAGAATTTCATTAGTCAGTTTAAGCCGGTAAATTAAATGTAGATTTCTTCCAGGGTATTAGAAGCCAAAATATAACATTTCGAAAGTAGGGAGATGCCATGTCTGTTATTTTTATAGTGACTTTTTTCTGGGTTCCTGTTACACCCGCCCGGTGGAACTTGTATTGATATGGTCCTCAAGCAATACTCGTATTTACTTGGTAGGTTATTTGAATTCTTTAATTACTATTGGAAATTGACGAATGTTTTCTAAACTTACAAAATCATGTCAGACAGGAAAAAAAACTTTACTGAATAGAAAAACCCATGTACATCAAAAACAATGACTGAGCTGATATTTTTTCCTAACAGCATGTCTGAAGAGGAACAGAGTCCCCTGCTTGACAAGCTTTTCATCTTGACATTGACATTTTCGGAGTGTTCCTTGCTCCTGCCAAAGTGACCCATTACATTAGTGCAAAATAAAATTTAGACAGTTATGAAAAAAGGAAATTCATTTTGTCATTGATCCTCACAGTTGCAACCTGCATATCCAAAATGGTAAAATAAAAACTTTGCACTGTAACAATTTTGGTACTGAATAATCTGATTATGCCAAAATAACTATCGTGACCATACAAGTATGTACTTTCATGTCACTGGCTGCATATGTATGTACATGAACAATCAAACAGGTCGGTTACTGGTTTTTTCCAATAGATTCCTAGAGTGTTTTGTTCCGTGTTTACTTCCCTTCCTTCAGCATGCATGCAAAAGACCCACCATGTCGCCTTATCCCTTAACTAAGGCATTGAACTTGGTCATAGTTCCAAAATGGGTAGTCTTATCAGTTGGCCATACCTCAGCGATGCTTGGAGTAGATTCAGTGACAACGATAGGGATTGTGGCTGCCTGAGGCACGCACGTGCCTTGAGGAGTTTCGAACTGTGCCTTGAGGACTTTCGAACTCTCATGACTCTAGAATGTCTCAAATTTAATGAGGCCCAAATGATTGTTCATTCACAACGTAGTGGACTATCACACCCAAACTCTGGGTCCCTTGACACTGCTCTGGTGATTCGTGCTTGCTCACTGAGATTGAGATAACAATCTGCAATTCAATGAAGCAGAGAAACATTGATACGAAAACTGCAATACATGGAAAATTCTAACAGTTAACTTTGCAAGCTCAGTGAGTCATTATGAAAGGAAGTCTAATCACTAATTTGCAACTGTCATGACTGTTGTAGTTTCACACTCAATGTGTCAACAAATCAAAGAAATAAACCAAAGGTATCTGAATAATTCAAAACTTGAGAAACCAGAACTGTCCTTAATCCTCTGGATCTCGGGCATTCACTTTAAATTACTTCTACATAACCATTATGGCATAACATGAACCGCACAGTGTTAGTCACATGTACAAGTACAGTCGGGAATGAGTGAATAATTATCCTATCAAAGATTCCAGGAAATCTCAGGAAATAGGAACAAATAACTTAGGCTGTCTTATCCAAAGTTCTCTTTAAAAAAATACACTGGACAGCAAAAGACACTTGTCAGTTTTGTCAAAAGCCACAAACATTCACTCCATAGAAATAAACAAATTTTGTACACAGGTATGCTCCAATATCCCTTACTAATCACATGCCTAAAAGCAAATGATTAACTTTATAACAAAGAAGAAATTGACATGCACAGCAACTTGGTTACTGTTTTACGCAGAAATCAATGTCACAGGACGAAATAAAGAAGTCGCAATCATTAATTTTCAATAATGTGTATGCATAGTCAGTTAGGATGGGATCCCTACTCAGAAACCACTCATGCACATCATTTTGACCAAACAGGTGCATACCTGTGTACAAAATTGTTTATATCTATGGAGTGAAGTTTTATGTGTGGCCTTTGACAGAAGTGGCAAGTTTCTTTTGCTGTCCAGCGTATAAAGGAAAATACTTCTTACCAAAATGGGGATTTCTTGGGTTCCATAAGAATGAATAAAATGAAGATTACTTGGATTGACTTCGTGAGTTACAAATGTGAAAATTATAAGCTGCCTCATCTCTGGACCCTCTGCAGTCTCCCGATGACGGACAGAGCATACTGTCTGAAACGTTAAGTACCAACGGTTTTTTTCAGAACCCCCCGTACTCACAAAAGAGACGTATCCATGGTGCTGCCGCAAACCTATTTAGTTTACTTGCTACCTCCACCATGAAAAGCTTCAAATCTCAAATGTAAAAAAGTGTCTAGATGACAGCATGGCAAAAAAGATGGCTGCCTATGCAACGACAAACTCACAGTGCGTGCACCAGCGCATCCACCTACACATAGGCCCTTTTCCAATACTCGACTTGGGCTCCGTCTCAGGCTTCGTTCCCAAAACCAATCCCCGATTGTGGGCCTGAAGCGTTTAAATTAAATTGGATTACCGTAATTTCTGGCTCTCTTGCACCTTTTTTATTTTTTTGTGGCCCTATTAAACTAATTACTGCGCTTACAGCTTCAACGTCAGCTAGTTAAAAAACAGTTGAAGCCTGAGACGGAACCGAAGTTGAGTATTGGAAAACGGCCATAGTGCCTCTAAGAAGGAGGTTGACAGGCTCTTTCACTTACTCAAACAAAAGGTTTGCAATAGTCTCTTTCAAGAAACAATTAATGTCTTAATCAGGATTCTAAACAGTTAGAATTACCTATCTACATGTTGTTGATGATTAATATCAGGCTGCTGCAGTAACAGGGATCTCAGCCAAGAGTGACTGCTCGCCTTAACAAAATTAATGATTTAATTGTGACTATTTAATTTTAAACAGGGTTTAGATTTACACATTGAAAAATGCTGTGTAAGCCTTCAATGTATGGCTTGCAGCATTAAAAGATGCATGTATATTCAAAGGTAGTATGTACTTTATGAAAGTGACGAAGCAACTAAATGTACAAAAAACGAGAGTAGAAAAGAAACGCATGTGTGATCACTTAAAATCACAAATGGTACTCCATCAAGTAGACATACAGTCCTAGTAAAGAAACTTCAGTAAGTAGGCCGGTAAACCTAAAGGGGATGTATCCATTGTTTGGTGACGATACTCTCTGAGCCATAGAGTCCGCGTCCCAGCCCCTCGAGGGGGCGGAAATCCCTCCCCGTCCAACCTAATTCCAATGTTTTGCCAGTAATGACATCATGGCCATCGGATCACCCCCCTCCCCGGTTCCTGTGTACCCAAAGTGGAGGAAAATTGGCGTGGAATGAAGCTCCGGAAAGCAGGGCTCATCGAGTGGGACCTCATTTAGGCCTGTCCCGGGTGGCAGTGGGAATTTGTCTGCATTAGATTTGATGAGGGTTCGTGTCCGGTTACAGCTGCTGTTCCAACCATTAAATCCCGACTGACGACGACTGCAAGGGGTCCTCGCCTGGTCCATTACCTTCATATGGTTTAACTCGTAATATTTTGTTTCAGATGGGGATAACTGTTGTTTTCCCTTCGGGGAATACGGATCGGGAGGGGGAGATTGAAAGCCACAAAACAAATTGGGAGAACATTTTTGGCCATGCCTCATCCCACCTGAACTACAAGATAAAGCGATGTTTTCTTCATTTGAGATGTTTCTGCTTTCGGTGATGATTTAAACAAGCTATGTGGTTTCTGTTTTCTATTTTTGAAGAGGAAGATGCCTTTAACTATACCGGTACCCATACCGGTACATTCATTCACCCAACACATCATTTCGAACTGGCTGAAATAATTAATTTAAATCGCTAGCATTTTCCCCATAGAGTCCCGCTGGAATATGAGAGCAGAAACTTTAATTTGACAACATAGACATGGCAGCATTGCTGCTAGACAATTACACGTGCATTTAAGAAAGAACTAACCATACACGTGGCGCCCGCCCATCTGAGTGAAGTGGATTCAGGAGGACCGGAGGAATGAAGAAATGACTCTGCTGACGTGACTTCTTACGAATTTGTCTGGTAAGATGACTCGCCCGTCGTCGCGGCCAAAGACTTAAATTTTTTTGTCTTGAATTACAATAACCTATTGAAAGGCCTCTATTTGCAACAAAGCTCTCTGCTTTAAACACAGTTGTGCGTGGTTGATCCCCATGTTCAACGTGAAACATCTCTGGCTTGAGATGGTCGTTGTGTGTAGACAAACACGCAAAAGCCTTTCTGTGTTTAAACTGTTTACTTCCCCTTTGATTACATAGTATTTCTCAAATTCGGGTCTGTCATGTTAAAAAGTTCATTTCCCGCCCTGATGACACCCCCAAAAGGAATGGATTTTAAGGTACCGTGTTGAAAACGCACACAAGACTGGAATGGAAAAACACTCATATCTCGGAGGCATACCGCTAACAGAGCTGCTCGGTTGATGGCTCTAAAAGTGTCATTCGGTACCATAGAGCTATATATGGCTGTATGTTCGGTACACGCTCATGCTTTGTTATGAATAGCGCCAATTTACGAAATGCATTTGGGGCGGGTTTGTCATTGGCATGTTATTAAAAAGTTGTACAAGTCCCTGCCGGCCATCTTGAAAAGGAATCCCGTGCCTGATCGTCGTATCTTCCTGGTTAGTTTTTAATATTGACCATTGTGCACTAATTTCGAGCAAGAGGCGGATAAATTTTGGGCTTGCTGCGACAGTAAGCAACATATCACAGCCCGGGGTGTTGGGCTGGTGTAGACCGGTAATGTGCACCCATCAGGTTCAGTTCGTGTCTCGCGTTCTCACTTGCCACTTGACTTGCTAATTCCAACACGTTATCAGCATTCTGATCACATTCGCGACTTCGTAGGGGGAAGTAAACCATCTTCTTTACGTTTGCATGGTAAGGGAAGAAGTTTTTGAGAGTACAGACAGCTAGAGTTGAGTACTCGAAACTATGCAAATCCAGTGTCATTATTAGTGATAAGTGTTCCACTCGAGCGCGAGTGGAACACTTAACAAGTGTTGCCTGCTGTTTAGGGGTCCATGGCGTTTTGTACACCCGAGGGGCAAATGGCGAAGCCAAGGGTGCCATTTGCCTCCGAGGGTGTACAAAACCCATGGACCCCGTCACAGCAGGCATCCAATGTTTTCTTTTTATACCATGGTCATAGATTACTCTGGAAAGGTCTTACATGTGTGATGTATGCGTACTGTATTGCAAGATAAATTAAAACAATTTGACAAATTGAAACACTAAAACAATAAATTAGATATTAAATTATTTATCTTAATGACCTTTGTTGATCTATGTTTTTGTTTTGTCTTTTTGACGGAAAGAGGGAGAAATCTAGGATTTATAACGAACTGGTTTTAGAGAAGCATTATTCTGTGTGTTTCAAGAGCGCAAGCGTGAAAACGAACTTAATTTCAAGCAAACTTAATGTGCAGTAAAGATGTCATGCGCCACCTTTGAATTAACATAAAATGTTGCAAAGGTCCGTTTTGCTTTAGCGTAGAATGGTGCAGTATGTTGAGTTAGAATAGCGTGCTATTGCGCGGGATTTGGTACGAACCGTGCAATGCATAATTATCATACTGTTTGTTGCCATGGATCGATCAATCAGAATTAAAAATTCAAGTTCGCTTGAAGATAAAAGGGAGATGATGTTTTGTGTCCCATATTACTAATAGAAAGGTGATGTGTAACTGGACTTTATCAAGCAAAAGCAGCCAAAGAAAGTCAAAACAAAGGCAAAAAAGTCTCCGGTTTCTGGTCACCGCGCACGTCACCGTAGACCTCCGCGTCAGCAAGATAAAGATTTGTTTTGTTTTGCATTAAACAATTTTCAAAAGTCGCCAAACTTACTTGATCGACAGGAATTCTGCTACCGCGTAATTTAACGTGTTTTTGATGGGTGGGGTTGAGTAATGTGCACGGTGAAGGAATCTCCCTAGGCCTTCATACATTTCAGTCGGGCCCTCTTATCAGATGACGTCAGTCCTGTCAGAATCAGTTGGCTGCGGCTTGATATTATGCATGATTCTATGGGAACTGGCCGTAGATGCTGCCAAATACTCAGTGTAATCTCCGGTCGTAGCCATTTGATTCGGACCCGGGCCCACGTCTGTGAACCAGATGACGAAATGGTCTTACGTCCTGCCTACGTATACAAATTGAAAAACGCTTTTAAGCAACAAACTGTGAGGGGCCAGTCTATTTCAGTGTCGGAGAGGCAGTGGCGGTACATAGGCATGCAGTGTCAACGGAAGTCATATAATGACAACCATACTTGTATGTACGTAGCAACTCATGCATTGTCACTTGCCATGAACAAAGGTAGATTATAGAGTGAGAGGAGATTTTATTTTCTGAGCTAACTCCTCCCCTCAGTATTTTATATGCAGCTTGTTTCTAATCAGCTAAAACAGAAAACAATATGCAGAGTACATCATTTACCTCAGGAGAATTTTATTTTCATTTTGACTGTGCAGCTGAACTGTTTTCAGGTATTTTTATATAGGCTATTTGAGGTGCAACTTCATTCCTCTAAGCTAAAGCAGAAAGCAATGTGAAAAGGATGTCACATACTTCTACCTCATGAGAATTTCATTTAAAACCAGAAACTGGAGCTTAACATTTATTTTTCACATTTAATTCTTCCATGGTTGTGCTACTGTATTTTAACAAGGTCAACCTTGCCAGGAAAAGAAGCCTCTCGTTTGAGTGAGATGACTGAAACCATTGCCTCTTGGCATACTTTATGGTCTTTTATTAATTCAAAGTTGTTAATTCACACTTCTCATAGTAATAAGGCCATCCAAAGCATATGTGCATGTACATAACTTCTTTAGTGCTGAGGAGGGTTAAAACTGCGTCACTGCACCACTTTTGGACCAAGCCCATGACCAGAACCGCGTTTGGGGGGCCTAGACGACAGCCGAAAGTCTCTACAGTAAATTTGAAACAACTTCCTTTCTTCAACTTTGATATAATCTTGCTGATTCTTTTGAAATTATTTTACCCAAGGGAAAATTTCCAGTTACGCTTCACTATTTAATTTGAACGGAGAGTTAAAAAGCTTTGAAAGCACTGCTTGCTGTTCTGGGTGAAGGACGTGAGAGTAGGCCTACCGAAGGAAAGCCTCCTTGCCAATCACTCGCCTTGTTTCTCGGAGTTGTAATTCTGGTTAAAATGTGCGGCCACAATGTCTGCTCTCTCCATGGTTAGTGTTGTGATAGCATGAGCTCTCGGATTGTAGACAGATACGCCCATCAATCGTCACTGGCCGTTTCATCTCTATGTGGCTGGTTTACCATGGGCATATTTGGAAAATTACTCAAGTTTCAAATGATGATTGCATTTTCTTTTCTGCAGTTTGGAATCAAAATAAGTACCCGGCTTTTGCGATATGATAAAAGGTTAAGCCCACAACCCTTTTGGTTTAACGATATTAATCAGTTAGGATTTGTTGACAATCTTCACAAATTCTGTTGATGTTGTATCGATGTGGCGGTCAGAAGGCTGATAATGTTACCGACGAGTGCTGTCCGATCCATTTATAGAAATTCCTTTCAGAATCTCAACTGCCTGAGGAATTCCGTACCGTTTAAAGGTGCGCCGTTTCAGGCTCAAACAGCTGGTAAGGAGAACGCCTTAACTACCTTTCTCCTAACATGCCTCCATTCACAAGTTGGGAGAATAGTTTTATTTTACGTTGTGTCTCATCCGCATCCGCTGCAGCCTCAAAGATGGTGTCGAACCAACAATGTGTAGAATTACCACATCTCGTAATCACTGCACCAGTCGACGAGACCACCACACCTTATCACAAAATGTCACATAGAAACAGACATCTAGAAAAAGAGAGGGGATGACTAAGGCGTCAATAGGCTCGGTGTTTTTCAATGACATAGTTTTGACGTACGTTTACCAACTAGTGTATCTCAAACTTTGAATGTAGTACGTTAACTTTTGCTTCGGATCTTTCACTTGGTAAGCTTGGAAACTGGTCAAAGCCGACGTATTTCGGACTTAAAAATATAGTTTTCATCGCCTTTTCCAACACATCAAGCTATAAACACTAAAGCGCCAAGTACACCAAAGTGGTTGTAAAAGCCCCCTCCTTCGACCACTAACGGAAGCAACGAAAAACCCCATTTAGATGTTTCCACGGTCCTTCAGGCACTTAATTTCAGAATCGGCACTCGTTCCAGCAAACAGCACGGGGAAAAAAGAGCACTGCAACACCCTTGTTCTGTGGTTCTTGGTACTTCTAAAAAGTCTCCGCATACATGTTTCCAGCCATGTGTGAAAAAAAGTCTTAGATTTGACATCGCCTAAAAGGTTGCAAAGGTCTCTCGAGAGTTGCACATCTAGGGCGACTTGGTTGAACTCTGCGCCGAGAGTGTCAGTCGTAACGGTCATCTATCCTCGCGATACCTAACATCCGTCTCCCCCCCTCCGAGTGTTGCAACACCTGACCCGATCAAATGGATTTCCTGAGTACATCTTTTTTTCTGAAGTAGGTTGTCAAACATTGGAATTGAATCTTGGTCAACAATGCGACGTCCGGTCGTGTTGTGTCGTGTAGCTTGCGGGTACCTGCCAGTCGAACGGCGTGCCAATTTATTTATCTTCTCAGCAACATCAAAACTCGGACACTCACGGAAGAATTAACGGGGAACTTTTGGAATAAATAGAACTTTTTGTTCGTAGGGAACTTGTGTAAAGCACATGGTGCGAAGTGTAGACGTTTGTATTGGCATCCTGGCCCACTTATGATGGACATCACGTTAATTTGGAGACGTGATTTTGTCTTCTTTATAGCTGAAGTGAAAGCATAAAGTATTATGTTTTTCTGTGTTTTAAAGCAGTTCCACTCGAAATGTATTATTTATGATTCATTTATTGAGGACACATCTTGCATAGCCTGAGGTCGTTTATTAGGACGCACGTGTGACGGATCGACATTGTTACCTTGTCTGAAAAGTTTTATTACAAGTTGTGTTTTGCGTGTAACCAAATGTGATTTCAGAATTTTGTTTTGGAAATCTTTCACTTGTCTTGTTCCCTTCCCAAATGTATCATGATGAGAAGCTGTTTTTCTGAAGCAGGATTTGAGAATTTTTCGTATGACCCAGGTTAAATTTTTTTCAAAGAAAGGACTTCTGGATCAAATAAACAGGATTGTTTTTATTTAGCAGCTCTGTTGGCACGGTATGTATCAAGTGTGTACGTGTGTCTTTCCGAGACAGGCGTTTCCTGAAGAAGCGAATGTTATACGAATGATTGATATTGGTACTGACACCCAGGTTCACACGATTAACAATAATCAAAAAAATGATACAATTGAATATTATAATGCGCCGTTTCCAGAAAGGTAGTCAACGGCGCAGTATAGGTACCAAAAAAATACGAAAATAAATGGATATTTAGGCTAAGTACCGACTGAATATCACCTCGCTAGTAGGCCTACCCGCACCGCAGTATGGCTTATGGGGGATATGTCTCCCGACATGGAGAATGATTTACCTAGACCTAACCCTGCTGGCATCGGTGACGTCTCGATCTTTCCTATGGAGATACCACTGCGGTAATAGAGAGTAAAAGGTCACGCAGCGAGCTTCCAGAAGCCTCGCGCGGTCCTCCTATGGGGATTTTACATTGGGCAGTCCTTTCACGTTCGATAATCTTTAAAGATAATTCCTTACTGTAACCACCCCGTGAAACATACATGGTGGAATTTTACCTTTGTCTTCATCAAGTAATATTTTGGAAAAGTCACCTGGAGATGGGTAAAAAACGAATTTTATTAACGACCTTTCACGTCCAGCGATATCGTACCTAGGTGTCCATGTTCATGCACGTTTGTTTTCACTCGCTGTGCTTTCTTGAAAACGAGATTGTACGACCTTGCAAAGATTGACCTACCTGCAGTCGATGGGTTCCAGATGCCATTGAGTTGACTTCACGCAGTTGTTGTCAGCAAGGGTTAGAAAAAAAAGATTAGAATCTTTCGTAAAAGTAGAATATTGCCTTAGGTTTAATACCTTATAAATTATTAAAACGTGCAAAACTTAGGTCTGTTTCTATTTTGGTTTTTATCCACAGACTACCATAAAATTTCAAACCGTAAATATTAATCTGCGTACGAGACTGCCGTATTGCACTGTTCTTCATGTACTTTAGATTTTCGGAAGCGATGGGTCAATTTTTGGCAGGATATTTCTCTTTTAGGTCAGGTTATTTTTCTGTTTCTATAAATTGATATACTAGCAAATATTTTTCAAAGCCCTTTTTCCAAGTTGGATTTTTAAAGAAAAAAAATGAACGAAAAAACAATACAAATTCTAAAATCTTTGCCCGTTATTTTTCCTGTCCAAGGGTTCCGGAAGCGCGCCATTAGGGGTCAACTATCACTGCGCCAACAGTAATGTGGTTAATATCAACTTTGGCAAGTTGTTGTTAAGTGCTCGGTATAAATGGCTTTGTGGCTTCATTATCTAGTGTAACATGTTACATTATCTTTATTTAGTTGTAATTTTAATGATCTGAGAGTTGAGACACGGTCTATTACAGGGTCTGATTGTTAAACAGGTAAGTCAGTTAATCCCTGGTTTTGTGTATGGAGAGTTAGTGAAACCAACTATGAATGAATGGCACACGACAATTGATAAATCAGTGGAGGCATTGGCCCAAAGAAGACAAGTATTGTGAACGGCTGTTATATGAGCATCGTGCGGGAAAACACGCCAGTCGGCATTTAATAGCCCATGGTGGTAATTAAAGCAATCACTGCTAGCTAATTAATATATGTATATTCATGGCTAATCGAGGTATGGCCGACAGCAAAAATTGTCTGCTCAGTCCCACCAGTTTTTCCCAGTTTTTCCTTCCTTTGACACCGAGCAGTAGGTTAATGAATTTCTGGATTGGACGTAGTCATGCATCACTTTGTCGCCCTGCCGATGGCCGATGCCCCCCCCACACACATTATCTTGGGTTAGTAATGTCAACAAATACCTTCAGTCCATACACTCTAGGCTGAGTGCTGCGATGGAAATTTTCCCGAGTGTACAAGCTTTCTTAAAGGAGTCCAGCCAGACTGGTCTTGGTTATTTCAACTTTCAATCCCGTGGGCCTGTGCACAAAATATATAACTCCACTGTGTGCGTCGCTTTTATACATTTGTAAATCAAACTTTCGTCGATACCCGGACAGTCGAGGCCCCGTTACCTGCCAGGTAGGCTGATCCAAGTTTGTTTTTTCTCAAAGTGGTGGGCTTCTTTGCTAGTCGGGCAGAATTGTGTAAATAAAATTAGGTGACATAACAAAACGTACCCAAAATAGTGCTCTTCCATATCATGTTCACTTCCTCAGTCAATGGAAATTCTTAAATTTATATGGGGTTTTCTACTAAGGCGTGGATGCATGTTTATGCTGTATTGAAACTTTACTTAATTAACAAATTGTATTTATAAAATGATGTTTTTTTTCTGTGATTGTGGAAATCGTTTTTACTCCTTTTGTGCATTTACAACCAAAACATGTACATGTAATTCCTTTCTTGGCCGATTCAAATCTGGTTCACGAGCCTACAATACCAACAGCTACTATTTACACTATTTTTGGTTTTGTTTAAGCTTTTAGTTTTGTTTTTATTCTCAAGTGATGTTAATCCATTTGTACTTCAGTGTCCTTTTCGAATTACGGGTGACGTTACATTAATAAGCCACTATTGAAACTGAAAATAATAGAACAAATAGAGAAATAAATTGTATTGGCTTTCGTATTCATCAAACTATATCACCAAATGCATTGATTAGGAACAGCTTCATTGACTGTTTATGAACATAATACCGTCTGAAAAGGTGGTAATCAGTCGGTAAGGGTAAAGTGAAAATGTTGTTCTCAATGTGATAAAAAAAATCATATTCACTACGAGCAAGATCAAAGTAAACGAACGTTACAAAAAAGATCACAGATGACCAAGACGTTTTATTTGGAAAGATGTATCGATGGACGTATTCTTGTGCTTATATACTTTTAATTCAATGACTGGGAATTTGAAAACAAAAACATAATAATTTGCAAAAACCTTATTGTAAGCCAAGACACACAGAAGTCCTTACAAGTAGATTTTTACCCTACGTATAATGAAATGTGAAGGAATTCCCTGGGGGCTGACAGGAAATCATTATATTTACACTTTTATTACAGCATGTTGGCTTAAAACAGATGTTTCGAGAAAGTATTATTACCAGGCACTGTAAATTATTCGTCAATCCCACGCTTGTCTTTTCATTGTTTATCGATTCGGTTTTGTTCGGTTTGCCGTGGTTTTCTATTAATGTGAATGAATATGATGGTATAACAATACGGGTGTTTTACGATAGTGCGCCTCCAAGAGTTTGCAACGCGTTGACCAATTACAATGCGCGAAATCTGTCCACCCTTTCCAAACCCGCATTGGGTCGACAGATTTTGCGCAATTGTGATTGGTCAGCTTGTCGCAAAGTCTTGGAGGCAAACTGTTGTGAATCACCCGTATTCTAGAAATTATATGCTCGATGTTTACTGCTTATGTACAGGCTGCTCTTGGAGGATTTGATGTGCATGTACCATCGTGGCTGCTAGGTTGAAGTGATTAAAGATTAATGTCCGACCAGGCGGAACGTGGAAATACCAAGCACAGGTGGTATTTTACTTATAGTAACAACTTCCCGAATCGTTTGGTTACAGGTCACTAGTTATTGTGATGATGTCTTCCGATAATTCGTTCCATTCATTAACTAACCATCAGAAACTGCTTGGCGACTCGATTACCTATGGGGGCAATTTCCGGAGGGTGTGGTATATATCCCATACCCTACACACACGTCTTTCTTGGTGAAAAAAAAGGTAGATTGTGAAGAATATTTCGGACTTCCCAACAACCAAAGTGTTTGCAATAGCACTCAGAAAGGGAGAATATTGTTAGACAGCTACGAAGAAGCTGTAGGCCTATAAGGTTTTGCAGGTGTGTAATACATTATCGTAGATGCACTCCAGCCAAGATTTGTTTGTAGAGAGAGTTGCGACACGAGTGTCTCAATTATTGAAACCAAAATGATGAATTATGTGTCAGTGTACATGGAGAACGGGAGACTTAGAGACGCTTGGTGGTGGCAGACAACGGTCCTCTTTGCTAGATTCGGGCATGCGTGTGCACTTCTGGGCATGCATATTAGTTCAGGGCACACGCACAACTGTGGAAAACATAGAGATCATAGTAAACCTACTTATGAACCCTGTGGTGGAAAAGGACCGGTTTGTCTGCCGCCACCATGTGTCTGAAAATCTCCCATTAGCACATAAAGGCTGCATGCTGTACTGCATGCACATAACGAACAGCCATTTTGGTGCCGAAGTCGTTAACACTACTATCTCTATACCCAGCTCTGCTTCAGTATCATGAACTCCCCCTAGCGTCATAATGGTGGAAACACCTCTCCCTCCTTCGTTTTTCAAATTTCCATAGCTAAACAAGTCAACCCTCCACAATTCCCACCCCACCAGTTCCCGGTACAAATATACGACACTGCAGGTCACCCGCAGTGCCAGTCCTACAGGGCTGTGCCGTATGAATGTTTGTTACATTCACTATGCTAGCGCCGAGTAACAACGACCAAAGTCGGACGTGTCTGCTGCATGTAACCCTACCTTTTTATTACAAAATACATGAAGGAGTCATTAGTAAAAACACTAAACCTTTTTTTCTGAGGGTTCCTTAAAAATGCCGAATATGTAGCTCACTCTTTCCGGTGTTTTCACTAATGATGACTGGATAAACCAGCCTTCAGGTGTCAGACATACCTTGGTTTTCATTTTGTACCTCAGACTGATTACTCAAACGAAATTAAATCGGTAAAATCAGTTATTTATACATTTACCACTTGCTCACTCCCAAGCTTATGAGATTTGTAATATAGCCGTGCTCCGGCTCCTAGTCGTTGGTGAAAAAGTCACGGTTCTAGGTTTTACACCCGATGTCTCTGCCTCAGAGGTATCAACTGTAATTTTTTTATTGATCATACAAAATGAGTGCAGTGACATTTGAGGCTGCTGCCTCCAAAACTCGGCATTAACTTCATGAGTACCTCCTCAAAAATATCAAATGCCTTCTTATGCTGCTCAAGGTTTGTTGAAGAATTGCTCGTGGTTTTTGTAATGACGAAAAGCAGTGGTGTGTTTTACTTCCAGATTTTAAACGTTCCAAAGACAATTCATACTGTAGCATTTTAAGAATGTCTGACTACTGGAATACTCCTCTTTCCAACGTCGGTGTTTTGTGGCAATTCGACGCATCATGGTGTACATAGTAAGGCGAGCGATCTAATCAACATGTTACGTAGGGCAATTGCGTCAAAATCCAGCCATCGGTTGTTGTCCGTTTTAGCGGGAATGCACTCTTGGAACAGGAAGTAATTTTTGCCACGTAACACCCACAAACAAAGACTTGCCAGGAAATAATAACAAGTCATTACATTGGTCCGGGGAGCGGTAATTAAAGGTACTGCGTACTTTTGAGTATGGCTCAGGTAATCTTTTTAACAGGCATATGTGAAGATAGAAGAACTTGGCTTGGGCCATCGGTCCCAGAAGACCTACCGCTACACGTTCAGCATCATGACGTCATTCGCTTTGCGTGTTTAGTCGTAAATCTTCAGTTCTTTTAACAAATCCCATTAACGGATAGTACCGCAATTCACTCATGACGCATTGATCAACATTTAACAATATGGAGTTGGTTGCCATGGCAGCAGAATCACGTCTTTGAGTTGAAAACAACAAAGGCCGCTTCCTGTCTGAACGATATCTATTTCGCGTAAATACCACTTATGAGTCTTTATAAAACAAAATTATCAACTTTTTACCATGGCTGTTGTAAATTTGACAGTGGCAAATAGGCCTAAGTCCTACACTCACACTGTCACCAGTACAGTCACAAAAGCAGACCATCAAGGCTCTTTGGGGGACCATGGCAATCCTATTTCATTTCACGTCTCGAGCCAGTTTTAAAATTTACCTTATGTCAAAATGGAGTGCGTGGGTTTTTTTTAAAGTTGATGTTCTCCAGCATTAAAAGAGCTAAAGTTATTTAGCACTCGAGACGAAAGACGAAGTATCAAGAGATGAAATTGACTTGAATGTAAAAAAATCTAAATCTAAGAGTTATGTAGCGGAGTTTCCTTTCCTTATCCTTGAATTTGTTCATTTTATTGCGCTTGAAATTAATATCACTCAAGACTACAAGCAGCTAGCTGGATTTTTAGTCTGAGGTTCCGGTACTTTTATGGAAATGAGTTTCTGAGAGATGAATAATTTTAATATTACCATTACCTTATTGCCAACAATAAAAATCCACTTGTCCCTGAAATGTGGCATTGTATGCATTGTAAACGATCGCTCTGAATTAATTATTCACTTGAACTTATATTAAAGCTAATAAGCGGAATTTATCGGCCATATAATTACAAGTGCGGACTGCTGGTTTGGGGCAAAAGAATACTTTGTGCAGTACCAGTGTTTTTATGCCTGAGTACCTAAATGTGACCTTGTGAAGCAAAGTGCGTTCAGTTGCATGTGCAGGAGGATACCTGTGTCGTTTCTGGGCCAATTCTCAACGCTCTGTGTCACACCATGGTTTCGGGGAATTTCAAGTGACAGCGACTGCAGTTCCTGTGAGCCCATAGCTCTGCGGATGACAAAAGATTGGTTGATTCGTCTTTGTCGGCTACACCTTATTTCAAAATTAGGAAATATCCAGCCATAAATCAACGAGCTTATCCGCCAAAACAGAGTCCCTGAAAACGTTGCTGACATTTTGTGCCGAGGGCCGCCATCTTGAAACCACGTGAACAGAATGTCTGCTTTCATTTGCTGGTATTGTTTTTCCTCAACATGTAGCTCAGGTTACCTGCTCAAGGCGGTGAGTTTCCATAAACCAATAAGTAGTGTTTTCCTCGCGAAGCAAAAAGGACGCAAAACTTGAACAGACAAACTGAGTAACGTGCTGAGCAAACGGCCATGAATGACGTTGAACTCAGCATATATACATGTATAGCTCTCGTGTATTGCGGGCATTGGCATGGCTGGGACTTCTCATGAGTTGGTATGGTGTCTCCTCAATAGTTATTCGTTTTTGCCATGACGGCGCAAATACTTAAATTAAACATGGAACTGCATACAGGATTTCACTGCATGGAGTAAACGGTAGTTTATTATTTATTAACCTTATCAGATCATGAATTTGTGTGTTAATAATTAATATCCATTCTGTATCATTAATATTTCTTTAATCCTAAATCACATCAACTACATACAATGTCTTTGCAGGAGGAACCAAGTACAGGCTTCGGTTTCTTGTCTGACCTTCCCGTGTATTGTAAATATGTTCCATTATACTTTTGTTCTCCAATTCAAATATGGACATAACTCTGAACCTTCTTTTTGTGTTTTTATTTTATTTGTATGCGTTTTAAAAATGAGTGTAGGATGCATCATACCCCCGCCGTCACTTTGCCACTTTCTAGGAGGAGTTTTGGGTATTTTCTAACATGCCTTCTTAACCTTAACCCTAGTCTAGGTTGGATGCCAGTCTTCATTACATTAGGACCGACGTCTAGGTTCTAAGACTTGTACAACACGTCCAAAAACTGGTTCTAATTTGTTCACGATGTACCTTGTTGAAGAAAATAATTTCATTTTTACATGTTCTTCATGACCTTATCTATCCATCTGGGGGTTCAGGAATTTCAGAACAAACCACAGACAGCAAAATCGAAGAAAATAAGTGAGAGACAACGTTACTGTTGTTCACGGTTTTAGACGTAATTCATCCGTTCTCAAAGTGCAAAGTGCAGGCGCATACAGGAATCCGAGCTGCGTGCACGCACTACGCGTGCACGAGTTCCGGGGAAGGTCTGTTGCACGCATGCCCTGCCTGCTACACAGGTGCCATGACTGGTACCCGGCTTCAAAAAATAATTAACCCACCTGTCGATAAAAAATACATTTCCTTTTTTGTCGGATCGGGAACTTCACTGAGACTGACCAATTTGATAACCCTCATTGTTACCCCTAACATGTTGCTTAGTATTTGGGTTTATAAACATAAATTTGCGAAACAACCTGCTATTTTATAAGGATAACTAACCTTGGTCAGCGTGTCCGGTTTATAATATGCAGGGTGCTTGTAAGGGAATTCATCAACAATATCTCTTTGAAGTGTATATAATTTGTTGGTAGATTTTTATTGATTGAAGATGCATAAATAACACAATATTATAGAGATTTGATTTCTATTAAAATGAAACAGTAATATCTTGATAAATGAGGTATAAAAAGGATTAGATTGCGGGCGTGATGATCATGATTAACACGCAAGGTCGAGAATACGTGCTAGCGCACGTGTGGTGAGCAGTGATCACGCACAAATTGTGATGTTGATCGCCCTTTTTACTCTTGATCAAAAATATTTTAAGCATGACTGAATGTGTAATTGCAGATAGCTAAACTATGTTGACTTTTAAAAATTGCCAAGCGAGTTGGTCTGTGGCATACTTGTTTTTTCGGGGAGGGGGGAGTCGGAAATTTTCTCTTAAGACCATGAGTCTCTCGTAAGCCTACTTCAATTTGCCTCACATCAATTATCAAGCAGTTGGAAACTTTCACGTGTAGTATTATTTGAAATCCTCAGCAATTGCCTTCCGATATTTTTATCAACGTTTTTCAGTGAATGGGAACATCTTTGTCTTAAAATTCATTGAATTGTTTGATGAGGCTGAAGTTTATGGTCAGGCTGGAGCTCTGTCTGGTTATCGGACAGTGGATCCCTTAAAAATTTGTCATTTCAGAAAAGGCGATTAATCTGAAATACAGTGTACACGTATGTGATTTTTCGTTTTTAAATTAAGGACCAAGGGATCATGGTAGTTAATCGCTGTTATTGACTGTCATGTCACAGAAGTCTTTTTATATTTGTTATATACATAAATCATACTTATCTGTGCCTGCTATATTTAATTAAAAAAGAAAGAAAAAGAAAAAAATCTCCCACCGTCAAAAATTTAGAAAGTTTCATTTTCCAAACGGTACAACTCAAAATTTGCTCAAGCCTTGCTGGGTGGTGCCTGGAGTTTTCATGGAATTTTGGGGACACCATTGGTCTGTCTTTTGCAAAGTCCAACTGTTGACACATTATAAAAGGCTTGCAAAGTAAATATTGCAAAAATGACCAGGATTTTTTTCAAATCCTAAACTTCAGTGTCCCTGAAGTGTAAGCTTGCATAATAGGCCTACCGTCACGTCACGTACGCACGCCACGATGATGCATGCACTCGGGGCTGAGAACCACATTGCGCGTGCGTGTGCGTGTTCGCAGCTTGGAATCTCGGGCACCGAATAGTTGTGCGCGCACACTGTGCGAACTGCATCAACGGAGAACGGTTGAAAATAGTAGGCCTACACAGCAATGACAAGAATTAACGTCACGTCTGAGTTTATTTTCCTGTTTCTGTCTGTTGTGGTGATGTTTCGAATTTCAAAACCCATCAGCTGTGGAAATGAGGACGCGTAGGATTGAAAGGCGTGAAATTGGCTTCTTAGGGTAGAAGTGTTGAAATTTTTAGTTACAAAATTTTTCGCCCGTTTTCGACCCTTCATGTCATGGAATCCTTTCATAACGTAGTACGGTCAGGGAGTCCACCTGGGCTACCCTAATCCTCTAAGTACTGCCTTGATCTCAAATGCTTAACTGAATTATGACGCGCATAAAAAATAATAGTTGTCGGTCTGTGGCGGCTCGTCACAGCATAAGGACCCCGTTGGCCATCTTCTTTAGCACCTTTATCATAATTGAAAAAAGATTATAAATATTCTTATTTGTTTCAGTATGTGACAACCAGTCTTTCCTTGCAATTTTTTCCTCACTCTCAGGTTTGACCATTTTGCTGACTAGTCTCTAAGTTCCTTCATACGGCTAACCAAGACGAAACGGAGATCGCTCCCGCTTTCATGATTACCATTGCAGGGAGGGCACCTGGGTAGAGACACTTCATCGTTTTCATCGGAGGAGATTCCTCCGCCCTCGTTCCACCTGCTGTCCTGCTGACCGGTGCCTATCACTCCACCCGTCTGGGTCGACTGATGGAATGAATCAGCCTTATACCGATAAAGTGTCACCCTACATTGCGCCGAGCAAGCCACTGACGGAGTGACGGACGATCTGCCTGCACAAGGTAAGAGTTCGTCGATCGAAACGTCAATAGGTTGTATCTGTAGTAGGTATCCCGGCCCCTGGCGTATACACACAGGAAATTATTAAAACTTGCGAGACATGCCTGCAATGAGCGCCCGTACCCACTGATCATGAATTGCTGTGTCAGTAACGCTTTCCTCGACACCCTTTGGATATTAATTTAGCCAAGATCAACGGATGAGTAATAAATAGTGTGCTATTAACGGGGCTGTCGTGTTTGCGTTTTCCGAGCGGTCACATTTTCTCTGGGAGCTCTCCTTCGTTGCCCTCTTCCGGAGATAGATCAGGTGAGTAGTAAGGGAAAGTCGCAGACAATATGCCCTCCTAGGGCTCTGGTGATGCTTGTCATGTCGAGGATTTGAAACGTAGATGTGTCCCTATACGAAGCGGAGCCCTTGCTCTTGGCACAACTGTTTACTCAGCGAGTCCATTAAGGTGAAACACTCGTGGCGGTCTAGTTGAAGCAGCCCACAAAGGTCTAGAACAAGCCTCAATATGCAGCGAGATGCTGTGTTTGGTGCAAGAGATCATAAGTTGTTTCCGGGAACCTGCTTTGACGTTGTCATACTAATGACCTAGTAGGCCCACTGCACCTAAAATTTGACAGGTACTTATTGTGTTTGTTCAGCTAATCAGAACGATGCTTGTTACATGTGTTCGTGTTACCAATTTAGTATTTTGGTTGCATTCAAAGGACTTACCGACTCCTGCTTAAGAGTGTGATTGATACTTTTAATACAAACAAACATCATTCAGTGCAGTGTTTTAGGATGATCTGACATTTTGTTTCACCACCATTGCATTTTGTTTAGTTAAAAGTATATGAAATAAATCTAGCTGTTTAAAGTTCAACAGTCTGTATGGTTAATTTTGTTCACAATACCCTGCATTGACAAACATCTGTGTTCCTATCGTATAAGACACTATATCGGGCACATCATGTTTTATGGGAGGGAATGGAACAACGACTCCGAAAATACTCTACAACTCAGTGACAAATTTAAGAAATAAAGACAGTGTTTAACTCTAATAGAGAATAACGTTGTTTTTTTTGTTTTTCGTCTTTACATTTGCTACATGCAAGTAACTTTGCCTAACACTGATCCCCAACACTGACAGTACTTTTTGTAAAAACCTCATTGAAATGACCAAAAAAATATCCTGTCTTTGAGTTAATGTCCTGGTCAAGTATCAACGCATGGCTTGGACGACTGCACTGGTCGATGATAAGCATTCCATGACGCGTCCGGTTAAAATGCACACCAGTATATTCTCTACCACACGCCTTTGAACAGTGTGCTTGGCTTGATACGACACTTGTCCAAGCTTCCCCCTCGCAAGGAGGTCACTTGCTGAACCAAAGCACGTGTCCAACGCTCGCGCTTAGTCTAGTTCACACGTAAGGGCCCTTGTACCCGAAGACAGTACGGATTCTCCGACCCTTCCCCTTGACAGGATTGTACAGGCCTAACAAATTATTCACTTGTCTTGTTTTATTCGTTCCTTTTTGCAGTCACCGCCTTCGTGTCGAAAAAGACGACAGTGGACCCTGTATCATTTTTAATGCGGAACAGTGTTCCTGTTGCGTTTTAGTCCGGTTAAAGCGCAATGGTGCAGCAATTCGGCCTTTAATTGGAGACTTCAAAGTAAGCCTTGAAACACTGTCGGGGGAGTCTGAGATCTAAAAGGAAAAACACTTGTTGCTTACTTGACGACATCACTAAGTCGGCTGGTTAAAGTTAAATCAGAACTGATACCCGTCGATTTCCTCCCGTTGGCATCACCGGAGCACTTCACCTTATCACACAATCTTTGCGAGCGATTCTGTTTCATTCTTGTCCTCCCAGCTACTGAACACAGCCAATTTCGGCCGTTGGTGAAGAACCTGCCGCAGTTTTGATGGGAGTCGCGTCGAAGAGTTCAAGCCCCGGGGTTCGTAAGCGAGGAGAGCCTCACATCTGTGCACATCTGTGTCTCTCGGGGCGGGCTCTAAGGTTTTGAAGACAAAAGCAACACTGGCCGTGTGTTGAAGTGGCCGGTTCATGAATCAACGGTGTCTGGACTAGATGTTGAAAGGAGACGGGGGCGCACTTTCCAAAGCCGCTGGTCAAAATGAGATCAATTTGTTATTGGTTAACACCTGCTTGACTGCAGTCCACTTACGACATAAATAAAAGTGGGTGAGTTTATAAGTGGAAACAATGCCGTCGCTGTGTCTCGCGGGATTTTGCTATAAAGACGTGATCAACTAAACCCAGAGTTCATTCAGGATTTTGTCAGTAACAGAACTGGTACGTTCTAACCATGGTGTTCGAGCCTCCCGAGGTTCTGGACCAAGCCGCGGTCATGGGCAACAGCACATGGTCTCAGTTTGGGAACCAGTCTACGACGGCGGACGGTGATGGCAATAGCATCCCGAGTAAAGAAATTGATCCCTATTATTATATTAACGATGGAAACACCCCAGCGATTTCCTTCCCACATGTCCACATTGCGGCCAAGATCGTCTTGTGCTCAAGTTACGCCCTCATGATGAGCGTCTGCGGCATCGGGAACTTGCTTCTCTGTTACGTCATCTACCGCTTCAGGCGCATGCGCACGACCACCAATTTGTTGATTGGTAACTTAGCCCTGTCTGATTTCTTGGTGGCTGTCATCTGCGCCCCTCTGAGCTTCTATCAACATCTCTACCAACATTGGCCGTTTGGTACCGCCATGTGTGTCATAACCAACTACCTGAAGTTCACTTCACTGTATGTTTCGACCAACTCACTTCTGGCGATCGCTATTGATAGGTAAGTTATTACTCTTTACATTAGACCTCCAAAAAGGTTTCTACTTTTGACGGTAATCCATCCTGTTGCACACTATGCAACTTCCAATTTGGAAACCATCTAGGATAAGCCTACACTGACACATATTGTTATCAAAGATGTCGAATACCCCCAGCTAATCACAGTTCAAATTACGAGACATCACATGGAATAGTTTAAGAAGAAGAAAAAACAGGACAAATGCGTGGGTGACAAAGGAATGCATTAGGCATGTTTGAGTTGCTATAGCGAACGGATCCACTTCTGACTCTGTGATTTCTGCTGGCGGTGTGTGCACACACTTCATTCCTGGTGTTTTAAAATATTGGAAAGTTTCCCGTTAAAGAAATTTTATGAACACAAATGTATTGAGCAGAGGTCTTCTGACAATTGGCAGGTATCGTTGATGAGTTCGAGTAAAATTTGACTAACCTTGGCATTTCCAGTATGTGCAGACAGTTAATTGATACTTGGACAAAATATGAGTAAGGTAGCGATTGGCTATCGTCTCCGTATTTTTCTGTCAAGTACATGACTTGCGTGCAGGCACATACTGAAAATGGAAATAACCTTTTCTCGGAAAGCCAGTACAAAATTTACTCTCTAAGGCTGAATCTGTGCCAGTAGTGGTAGACACTGCTTTATGGTGCAGTCCAGGACAAAAAAAGCAAAAGTAGGCCAGCAGAATGACATCAGTTTTTGCTTTAAACCTACCAGTTTGTCCTGTATTAGGTTGAATTTTTCAGGTATTTGGAATACGCATGATATTTCCCGCCCTTCCAAATGCCTTTGAGAATTGGGTTGTTAAGGTCTGCACTGATTTTCAACTAAAGCATTCCAAACAAAACTTATCAAATAATGGAAAAATAATTAAAGGTCTTGAACCAGCAAGACCTACATAATTTAATTTCTTGCATAGCGCAAGCTGGCCCTTGGCTTCCAAGACCCATACAATCCGAGACCGATCTTGTGCCAAAACTAGTTGCCTACGGGCAACAGTTGACGGATGACGACCTCAAAACCCCAATTCAGTTTGTGATATTGGAACAAAATTAATGTTGGTCATCTTGGGAGAAATGCACCCTCGGCCATGTTAAAAAAAATGTACTAGAGTTGTGTGTGGTATTGAAGTAGCCAACAAAGCTCCCAAACAATTCATTTTTGTGAAAAAAAAATTGCGTACATTATAAAACAACTGAGTTTTGAGTATTTTAATTAGTTTTCATTTTTGTTTTTTTTTCGTTTGTTTGTTTGTTTGTTTGTTTGTTTGTTTGTTTGTTTGTTTGTTTGTTTGTTTGTTTGTTTGTTTGTTTGTTTGTTTGTTGGGGTGTTGGGTTGTTTGTTTGTTTGTTTGTTTGTTTGTTTGTTTTTTATCACGAACCAATATTCTCCAAGCTGTAGGAGAATGTATATATTACTAAAAAGCCAGATTTTTCTAAAATGCAACAAAGAAATCAATTAAGATCACATTAATACGAAGAACAAAGAAACAGTGTATTCTCATAATCAAGTAATAAATGCTAGAAGTGTCGATAGGAGTTAACACTGTGCAGTAAATAGATATGGTCTATCAATAAAATCCACACAAGCTTTAAAAACGATGAAGTACAAGTACACCTCCATCCTTCAGTCTTTAGAAAATGCTAGAATTACAATTCAAAATAAGTTTCCCGTCAATAACTGTGTCGTATATCCAAGTTTCTGGGATGAAAGTCAGTTTTTACCTTTAACCAGATTTGGTTTGAAAGAGAAGTATAGTTGTGAACGTACTTCATGCATTTATACATCGCTATTAAGTCTTTGCAAGTCACAGGGCCGAAAGGCTTGAAGCTTATTTTTTTGTAATCCATATCCACTTTAAATCCGAGATCTGCGCTGAGTGTCTGTGCCTTCAAAACTCTTATCACTGGAGGTGCAGGCGCAAAAGGGTAATACCAATCAGTTCTGGAGCCTATACGTGTGAGATATGGTCTTTTTGCTGCATGTACCATTCCTTGTCGTTGTAGGATGATGTCTCAAGTACACATCGGTCGGTTGAGAATGTGTACAAACTTGAGTAGATTAATCGGTCAACTTACTTCGGACCTTGTTAGATAGTGGCTAGTTTGTTGACTGCTTACTGCCGCGTGACATATCCGCCATTTAACATTCTGAGCTCATTCGAGGCTGCTAATGAGAAAGGAGACTATCTTGTTAAAATAACGGGGTGTGTTGAATCACTCGACTGAATTCAGGGCACCGGGGAGGAATGCAGGTTGCAAATTGGCGTCGTGTGCTGCTCTCAGAAAATGACAAATTTCGCTGATTACGTAATGTTATAGGGCAGCCCACAGCCCCACGGCACGTAACTGGAGACAATCCCTTGGACAAACTCGAAGCTGACAGTCGCAACACCCATGCAGCATCCGAAGTAGCAAAATGCCCAGGCATATTTACAATGGAGGCTTTATAGTTTATGATGAGTTTTCTTAGGCACAATTTTCACGATTCGAAAAGAATGGGATGACTTCCCAAATCGATGTTGAAAGGGGACACCAGGGACAACATTGTCTCAATTCTGAGGCTGATGTAATTGATTAAAATGCTTCAGGCGATGCCCATCTCATCCGACACTGTGAAAATTGAATATAAAGCAACTTGTTACAAGGAATGACCTTGAAAGATATGAAACTATAGGTAAAGATTGCTACTGCGGGGTGTAATACCTTGTAAAACAAGATTTCAATTTATGTCCCGTCTCACGTTATTTGCAATTGATTTTTTTTTTCTGCTCCAGATACGTGATCATCATGCATCCCCTGAAACCGCGCATGACAAAGTGCACAGCCGGCGTAGTTCTGGTTTGCATCTGGCTGGTGTCCATGATTGTCGTAATCCCAACAGCCGTCTTCACCGACAGCAAAACGATCACCAACGAGTGGGGCAAGATTTCAAGCCGTTGTGGGGATTACTGGACGAATCCGACCCTGCTGAAGGCACACACACTCTTCTTGGCGATCGTTGAGTTTCTTATGCCCCTGACCATCATGTCCATTGCTTACGTTATCATCGCCAAGAAGCTCTGGTTCCGGGAGGTGCCCGGGGGTCACGTGACCGTCCAACAAGAGCTGGCCGCCGAGTCGTCCAAGCGGAAGACGCTGCGCATGCTGATCATCGTGGTGGCGCTTTTCGCAATCTGTTGGGCGCCTTTCTACGCCTTCAGCATTATCCGGGACTTTGTGTACGATTCAGCTACAAGAGAGACGTTTGGCGCTTTCGAGAACGCCTATTACATCGTGGAGGCACTGGCCATGAGCAACAGCATGTTCAACACGCTCATCTACATCGTCTTCAACGCTAACTTCAGAAAGTACGTCCGCCAGATTCCGGAGTCCTGCCGGATGATGCGCAGAAGCCCCCGGCGCAACAACACCAAGTCCGGACGGAGGTACTGGTACCCGCTGATGTCTAATTCGCACGGCCTGAGGAGCTCCATCCGATCAAGCTTTGCACGGTCACATTCCACTAATATTTCCCGACTGGGCGTAAGGAGAGAGCCATCTGCTCCATCAACTATCACTCCATCAGGACGGAGCGGTTGAAAGTATTCTCACAGCATTTTGTCAGTGCAGAATTCAAATAATTTATAACATTGTACCTGCACTCAGGCATAGCGGGAAGTACACATTATCTATTGGCCACTATACATTATTATTCAACATTTACTTGGGCACCACACCAATTCAGAATCACTAAGTTGTATCTCAGCACTGCAAAGCACTGTTCCAGGGGCTTCTTGTCAAAACCAGTTTCGCAAATGTCCTTTTTATCACAGGTTCTTACAAAAAAGATCGTGATTTAAACCGCATGGGCGATACTCATGTTAAACCACTTGTCGATACCAACCCCCTGCGCACAGTCTTGAAACAAGCAATTACTTTTGCTGTGGATTCTTTCAAAGATCTTCTGAAAGTATAAGGATATACTGGTAAGTTCAGAAGTCAGCATTGGTGAACATTTACTCGGGCGATAGAAAGTTTTAGACAAGGTGACCATTAGCTCTCACTGGTGGATAATTTCATCGCTGAAGACTGAACGATGTCAACATCATAAGATATGATCACCATAACACCCATTTTATTGCACATAGGGATTTGAAACACAGCAAAGTTGGCACACTTCCACCTATCAGTAACCGGATAATTGTATATAATTCACCGATACGAATACCCCCAACGTGTGCTGACCAGCGATTGTGTGGACGAGAGACATGTTTTTGTACCCTGGCCACGGGGAAACGAAATTATCAGCCGTGCATCTAAAGTGGTATGAATCAAAAGTCTTATGCAGAGTTCTTGCGAAGACACGATTCTGAGCCTCGAGGCCTCGGGCAGTTCAATCAGAGAGTAGATTCGATCGATGTCCTTCTTCGTCAGCGGGAAACTTCCTACATGGAGTGCCGACCATCGATTTTTAGTGTTCCCCCGCTGCACCCAGTGCTGGCTGGGCGGTAATTTCTGCTTGTGTACATAGTTGAAGCGTTGCGTTGTGTGTGAGGTTGAGCAGGCAGAGTGATGTGTTGGGTGAAAGGCGGTAGGAAAAAGGCGCCGTGTGTAGGTAGTAACTTAACTGTAGGGGTCCAGCGGAAAGAATCCGTTCACCATGGTAATACCGTCACTGGTTTATTGTGGTGGCCCATGCTATTGGCGGTAATGTGACAATTATTGCACGGAGCCACTGTTCAGTGAAAGCCACTATATACAAAACGCAACCCGATGCTTTCCTCAGTCAGGCGCCATCAAAGGGGCCCATCATTTACATGCGCAGGGGCGAGTCAAGGATAGGGCTTTCTTGGACTGGGCTCAGGCCCAGTTACATTTGGGTGGGAATAAGCTCTCTCTATCTTTGTTTTGTTCTAATTCTGGGCGATTGGAATGGTCCGAACCAATGAGGTCACGCCCCCTCTTACTGTGTCAGTTACATTTATGTCCAACATGGCTGTAAGTGCTCCACCTGAATCAGAAGAAGAGATTTGAATATTAATAACAAACCAGAGGACTTGGCAGGTATCCTTGGAGGTGTTCGGTTAAAGTTAAAACAAATGAATGAACAAATAACTAAATAAATCCAATCGGTTATTTATACAAGTGTGAATCAGTGGTAAGACCCATACGAAGAAGAGCCGATATTGGGCCTTCTCTGAGGTTTCCCGTCGTTTGCGGGAAGAATTCGTTTTCATATCGAAGTTTCAATTTTTCTGCTTCAGCAGTGGTAGTTACCCTAAAAGTGGCATAGATACGCACGATGCCATATTTAAGTTACAAGAGAGTCCGTTAGCAGTTCTTACTGGAAGCAAAAAACAGCGAACTTGAGTCAGGTGTTGATGGTGTTTGATCACCTGCCTTTAGGACTGGCGCTAGTGTTGTGCCAAAAACAAATTACCGTCATAAATTTGATCCCCACAACAGCTAGATCCGTGCACACATGTACATGTACAATGTTTCAATACCGTATTGCGTACATTCGACGCATGGTATTTTGCTCAGTGTGAAGGCACCATTTAGTACTATTTGGAACGCACTAGACGGGCACTTGTTCACCATCAGGGAGTCATTAACACAAATACCTGAACAAAATCGGAGATTCTTTTGGGGGGATATTCAATCCGCAAAGATGGGCAAGGCAAGTTACCTACAACATCGCATACCCAGTTCTCTCATAGGGCATATTGCGTTCCTCTATCGCCACACTAGCCTATTGTTGGGACTGAAATACATGTCACCTATGCCGACATAGCCAGCCATTTCTCTGCAACGTACCCAGGATTTTCTCCCAATTGCATGGAATGGAGCAAATAGCACGTGGTTAATCCTTTCTGAAACTAATTTTCCAGTTGCAGCTCATGTTCAAGGTTAATTTGTACGGTCACAAATGGACTCTTCAGAGCAATATCAATGTGATGTTTATTCAGTTAAAAGTAATAAACGCACTTTCGAGCGAAAATTTATTACAGTGTCACTTTAATGTTGACATTCGTACATCGCTTCTGAAAGAAACGGGTTGCTTTTCTGTAATGATTCCATCGTTTCGTGTCAACACTGGCAGGAACAAAAAAAAACACATTGTAATTAAATTTGGGTCTCCGTTGTTGGTGTGAGAGAGTGTGTGGGGAATGTGTTAGGGGCTGCGATGATTACATGTATTTGTTATTTTGTGTGTAAATAATAGTCCATATAACAGGACACAGCAGTCCCAGCTATCAAATGTACACTACCGATGTTTGTGCAATATGTTATCGATTAACCAAATAACAGTAGTGAAGGGTGGTAAAGTAAATGTTTCACTTTGATGTACTTGTTGAGCATAGAACATGTTCTGCGTCAATGAAGACGCTTAATTTTTCCCTTTGTTCGTATTTTGTATGATATTGGTTGAAAATTATGGCAAAACGTAAGTAAATTACATAGGTTTGGAGTAATTTGCATTAAAAGTGTTGTAAGTAGGTTCCCTCATACGTACCTATTCCGTTTGGGGGATTTATGTCTTCAAATTGTCTTTTGCTCTTAAAGAAAGTAGAGCAGTACATTGAACATGTGGAACTTTTTCTATTGAGAAATTAGCAAGTAAAGATCATCACGAAAGACTGTTGGGGGTTGTTATCCAATTACTAGAACACGAACACACCGGGGCTCTTTTAACAAAAACTAATTATTCGTTGAAAACCTTATATAAATCTTGTTTTTTTTTATTTATTCATTGTTTGGGGGTAGGGTTTAACAGCTGTTTAATGTGAATGAAAAAAATTCATGTTTCCAGCCGGACCCGGGGGCTTTGCTAGTGTCTGCCGGGATGGTGAAAAATAAGCTTTCATTGCAGTATCATGATGAACAGGATCATGAAGACTGCATCTGCAAGCGAGCCGTTAAGAAACCCTTGCACCGGCAAACAGGCCGTGTAACATAGATCAGTAGATGCCAGCGTCAGCCTCGGAGGGCAATGATTCCCCGCAGGCTTGTATGTCGATGGTAGAGACGACAACAAATGGGCAACGTTTCTCTCTCTCTCTCTCTCTCTCTCTCTCTCTCTCTCTCTCTCTCTCTCTCTCTCTCTCTCTCTCTCTCTCTCTCTCTCTCTCTCTCTCTCTCTCTCTCTCTCTCTCTCTCTCTCTCTCTCTCTCTCTCTCTCTCTCTCCTCTCTCTCGTCTCTCTCTCTCTCTCTCTCTCTCTCTCTCTCTCTCTCTCTCTCTTTGTCTCTCTCTCTCTCTCTCTCTCTCTCGGTAGTGAACGGAGAGCGCTCCGATGGTCGTTGTATCGATCACTTCATTCCTTTTTTTGGTCATAAAACTGTTATTAAGCAGATTATCTTTTCGCCAAAAAAAGTATTTTGTGCCACGTTTATAACAGCGAGAAAGATCCCAATGGCATTTTATTTTAAATATGACTTCATTTTGTATACGGAGTTTACCAATTATCTAAGCGCTTTAAGTTTATCAGGCGATTGTAGCATAGCTACACTCTTAAAACAACTTAGTCAAAATGTTGACTGATTTTGCTAGTTGTTCAAAATTGACTACGGATTCACTCAAACACCTACGCTGACGTTGGCAAATCATGCTTCCTGACAAGATTCCTATTCGGTGCCTTTTGAAACATCAATGAACTGACTGGAAAAATCTAGTCAGATTGGCTAATTTCCAGTTGTACCCAGCGGACCCCGAAGAGCCAGTCAAATTTTGCTGAATTCCAATTAGATTTGATTGATCCTTTTTAGAGTGTAATTTAATGAATTTAATACCTATAGTATAGCCATATGATGACTAGCATCCGCTATAAATAAACAAGGTTTTTACAGCGAAATGCCACAGTATGAAGCTTGGCGGTAATTATAATTGGCACTTAAATAACCAGTTAGCTTCAGCAGCATTATTTGGGGTGGAAGGAACACAACCCGGGATAGGGAGGTCATTTTGGCTGACTTCGTGAAATAGTGGACTAGGGAAAGGAAGAGCAGGTTGTTTCCTGTTGAAAAGAATATAGTTTAGAAAGGTTATTTGTAGTTCCCTGCCCGAAAGTGCTAGCCTTGAAGTTTGTTTTATATTCAAGATAAACAAAAGTTCATATCAACGCGTTCACGTCAACAATATTCAGCCCACAGATACATGTATATTGCATGATACGATTGTATATTATTTCAACATTTCCAGTGTTGCTAAATTCGTGTAAGGACCTCGATTATTAATAGCAGTGAGTCAATTTGGTTGTTGTAGTGATGACATTTTGAGTTTTTGAAATTTTAGATGTAGGATTTTCGAAACCTAGTTTCTTCCGTATTGTTCGATCGTAGTTGGGACTCACAGCTATTTTGTGAGCAGTCGTACCGACTGAAAACGGTAAATTATTTGTTGGTATACGTCGGGAAGAAGTTGTTGGCTGCTTTAAAAAATACAGATAAATACATAAACACGGAAACCTCTCCTTAGTACTGCAAGGAAAACTTTCATCGGAACATCAATAAATCTTGTGAACAAGTAAGTAAGAATAGTTCACGGAGGTCCACTGGATGTAGCAAGGATGCAAAGTTTATGCTTTGCTACGATATGGAAGTGCACTAATATTGTATCAGGGCACAGGCTGGAAAGGTACAGCCGAGAAACATGCCATGCCCAAATCTCGTGTTTTAAATTACGAATCAATTTGCGCGCGGGGAAATTGATACCCGCCGGGGGGGGGTTAAAGTCACCTACAGTGGCGTGTTTTCAGGTCAAGATAAGGACTTGTTGGATTACTTGCAGAAGTGGAAGTGTCGTGTATTAATTTATTTTATGTTCGAAGGATTCAAGTAGCCCATGTCTAATTTATTTCTGAAATAAATATTTTGACTATCCAGGGAGTGATTTTAGGCTTTTGTGAAGAGGTAGAAGAGTGATGTTATCACCGAAAGCATCAAATTCTGCTTTGTAACCAGTGTAAATATATTTTGTCCTTGACTGAGATCGCAGCTGTAATAAACTGTGCGTGAAATTAACCAGGCTTCGCATCGATACAGACTAATTGATAAGTGGAATTTAGAGAAATTGTTATCACCTTTATTTTGTTGTAATGGAAGCAAAATTGGTATCGCTTTCTTCTTCCAGTGCTTATAATAGGCCTATATCGGCTAGGAAAAGAAATCTATGAAGTCATTGTGGTTATTTTTCTTGGGACTGACTTGAAAACGTTGATTGTTTTGCTTTAAATTGTACGTAATGGCCATTACTGGATCACAGGTATTAGTTAAACAGAAAAATTAAACTTGATAAAAGTTCAGTCTGTTGGGTTTTGAAGAGTTCATCGTGTGTTTTTCCTTGTGTTGCCTTTGAAGGCTGTGAGATAAAAAATAATGCACGAATCATTCGCGTTGTTAATCGAGTTGTGCCCTTTCCTGTATATAGGTTTTCAATATCGCTAAGATAAATTTTGATCAGTGATTTGGCAATGATTGTTCATAGAAAGTACATTGTCAGGCCAGTGGACCCTGGATTCTGAGGACAGATGTTTTGGTAGTTGGTTTTTTTGTGCTATAGAACAAGGGGAAATTAATGTGACTGGATACTTGCAGCGAGTTCTGGATAGGTGACTTGTACATGTACATGTATTCAGAAAATGTTTCTTTTCAAAGGGATTTATGTCAGGTGTTTAAAGAATTACATCAAAAGCCTCAAATGAAAACAATGTTCATAAGTATTGGCAAATATTTAAGAATGTACGATAAAACATCTTTATTTTAGTATGTGAACGATCAGCAAATTATTCCTCAATTGCTAAAATTGGAAGCTGGTGCAAGAGTAAATTATCTAAATGTATGCCTTGTTATTCAGTAATGACGAATAAATGGATTTAAGCACTCTATCCTGTTTGTAATATTTAATTTACAGGCACAGATTTATATTGTGTTGAATCAACAGGTGGGAATGTTAGACATACGAAATCAGGTGGTGTTAGTGTTGCTCACATTCTCGGTTAAGGGGAAACGATTCAAGAGGGCTGATATTCTTCGATATGATGCCTGAAAACGCTACACACACTAAGCTCGAACTAGACCAAGAGAGGGCGCAATTTGTAGCAACGGGGGCTCCTTTGGTCGGAGCTGAACCTCGCTGGTTCACGAATGAATATGAAATGCATGCGTTACGATCGCATCGCTACGAACAAATAAACACTTCCTACTAATATGCCTATTTCCAACCAATGAGGGGGGTGCTTCTGCTTGACCTTCTCCCATGAATATTGTCCAGCACATAAGGGAACAAAAAGTTTCTATTCTTGTTTAATGCTTTGAGCTAGAGGATGAATACTATCCATTGTTATATTGTTCCATTCATTATTATGCACAAAACGTGTACATATTTGGAGAAATGCGCATGAAATTTCCATACAGTCGCCTCGATGGATTGCACTGCGAGCATATTACCTTTTTCGGTATATCAAACCACTAATTCACTGTTACCTCAGTCGTAAGTTATCAAACTATGGAGGGCCTGACGTTTCGATCCTAGCAGAATCTTTCTCAAAGGCAAAACCACAAGTGGACAGGACAGACAAGCAAACAGATAATCAACCAAGCATGGATGAATTCAAGAGGAGAACTTAAGGAAAGGCCAAGAAAGCTGGAGGCTGGATAAAGTGGCAAAGGATAAAGGGGACTGCATGAAAGGCATGGTTGAAGAACAAAAGAATGTAAGGTGGGAAGAGATCAAAGAAAAGATACAAGGGATGGAACTGGACCCCAAGTGGGAGGGCCGGGGCTATAATCTGCAAAGAGAGGGAAAGAAAAGAGTGGTAATTAGTAGTTTCCCTCTTGGATGTTCAGGCCATGGGGTTATATGGTGCGGAGGCGTTTGATCCAAAGCTTCTCCCTGTTGAAGCGAACAACACGGAACCCAAGTGATTCTATGCCCTGTAAGATCATGTCAGACATAAAATGGTTAGGAAGGTTGAAGTGGTAGCCTACAGCGGTATCTACTCGTTTGGTGTTGGCTGTAGATCTGTGGCCACTAAAAAACGCTTCTCGAGAGTGTTCCTAGTCTCTCCAACATACTCAACACTGCACACCCTGCAAGAGATAAGATATATGACATTGGATGTGCTACGTTAGTGACAGTACCTTTGGATCTGTGGAGGTCTGATGGAGGGGAATAATCCAAAGTGAACATAATTGTCCTGTTGAAAGAATTGATATGGTTAATAAAATGTCTCGACTGCCACTGTCACTGGTCCAGATGAAAAATACAGCATCTCCACCAGATCCAAGGGTGGCATGGTGCTGAAGTAAGCTTACGCTCTTCAAGGTTATCCATGAAGAGGCAAGCAAAGGAGGGCGCCATGCGGGTGCCCAAAGCTGTGCCATGTACCAGCAGGTAGTGTTTGCCCATTAATTATTGTTTTTGGTAAGTACAAGTCTCATAAGCGTCGCGAAATCACATGTAGGGGAGTTGTGTGTCTGCATGAGAGCAGAGCAACAGACACAAATACCTTCTTCATAGGGAATGTTAGTATAAAAATATCAAAGGTCCCAATGATGGCTGTGCTGGGTGTTATCCAGCTTACGTAGGAAGTCTGGTGTGTCGTGGATATATGACAGGATCTGTAGAACGAGGGGTTTGATAAAAGTGTCAATGAACAATGAAATGTGTTCAGTGGGCCGTCCATTTCCAGAAACAATGGGTCTCCCTGGATTACCTGCCTTGTAGATCTTAGGGAGTAGGTAAAACCTAGCGGTTCTACAATCAATAAGAGACAGAAACTTATGAACTTTCTTGGATAGTTGGTCACGTGAACGCATATCATCCAGTACCTGCTGAATCTGTTGTGAGAATGTTCCAGTTTGGTCAGAATCGAGGGGGATACAGTCAGTATGATTGTTAAGGTGGCGATGGCTTCATCGATTTACATGTATTGCTGTCGGTCCATAATTACCACAGCTGAACCTTTATCTGCCGGCTTGATGATGATGTCAGTGTGGGAGCGCAGGGAGTTGAGTGCTGAACTCTCATCCCTGGAGAGATTTTCATGAGGGGCATGACGAAAACAATCAGGGTTAATCACTTGCGAATGAACAGCCTGTGCATAGGTCTCGAGGGCGATTCTTAGGAAGTGCCCAGGTGCTTTTGACACGGACGGGCACCCGGTCGCACGGAGCAGAGTCAAAGATAAAAATTTTTAAGTCGTATCCTGCGGAAGTATTCAGTGAGAACTTGGCTGAGTTCTACCTGGTTCACCTTAGGGGGAGTGGGACAGAAATTTAGACCCTTGGAGAGAAGTTTGTGTTCAGCATCAGTTTTAGGCGAAGAAAAAAAGGTTGACTACAGTGTTGGAGGTGGTGAGTGGTAAGGCATGGGGCTTTTTGCCTGAAGCGTCTATGCCTACGTTGTTGTTTGGCTAAAATGCCACATATCTTCTTGTTCCTCGGCATACAACACCTTGGGGCACTGTTAAAGGTCGCTGGCAATGGCCAGTTTTAATCTAATACGTTTAGATGATCAACTATTAAAACCGTAGAACGTTTCAAGCGTTTATAGACTAAACACATTTATCACCTTTGAACACACCTTTGTTAAGTTGTAGCCGTTGGCTTGCCACTCTTCACGTCACTGCGCATGACTTAAACACGTTTATGTCATCGTTACCCCAAATGAGCAGTTGACAAACACTGCACCCTTTATCAACGTGTCAAAGTGTATAAAGTGTTATGTTATAAAGTGTGCCTGCACACACGTTTAGGTGCTTAAGTAATAAACATACAAACAGGTTTATGATTAAAAAGTTTTTAAAAACAGATGCTAAACACATCCATAATTCAATTATAAATATGCGTTGCGTTTATCATAAAAAGTGTGTTCAGCATATAAACATGTCGTATGTGTTTATTCATAAACGTGTCAAAATGTTTAAAAAGTGCTACAGATTTGCGTTTAATTTGTGTTTAGAAGCTAAACGCTTGGGTTTTACATTGCAGATCATCAGGGCACCTCGTACTCAGGGTCAACTGAGTTCCACGTTACACACCATGTTGAAGCGCAATTAAGTGCATACCGCACTATCACTGTAATCGCATCGCAATACGCTTAACCTAACCAAATTAGCGAGTCCTTTTTAATTGCCAGGGCTAACCAAACACCAACATTATTGTCCTGTACAGGGGAGGGGAGGGCGTGGACGATAAACTGTTCCGTGTGAAGGGGAAAAAAAATTCAGGTGCAAAATGAAAGCGCTAGTTACAAATAACAGGGGTGTGGTCAATGACATTAAACAGCTCGCTAAGCTACTGTAGTTTCGTCCAACTGTTTTCCAGAAACATTAATTCGTCACCACCACCACAAAGTGTCGCTAATGTTGCTTTTCGGGAAAAACAGGTTTTCGAGATAATCGCTGCAGAAGTTTTTCCTTCATAAAAACTACCAAAATTAGTATTTTATGACAACTTCACATAACAAGAACCCTTAAATGATTCTCTGATGTCTAATCGTTCACTTAACCCGAGTAACTAGTATAAAAACAAGGGTTAATTAGCCAAAATTAATAAGTAAAGGTTAACGTCACTTCGTGAAAACGAAAATTACTTTTTTGTAAATGAACGTCCTTCTGCTCAATGTATAATAATCACAAGGAAGGTGATCGTGTCTTTACGCACGCACAGCTGTGAATGTAACAAAGCTAACGTCACTTCGTGAAAACAAAAATCCCGATTGACCTACTTTTCAGCCGTTTCCTTGCCATGCGTTTGTACTTGTTCAAAGGACGTTATAAACATTGCGTCTCTGCGTGAAAAAGCAAAATGCTGTTTTCAAGTTGTTTGCCCTCGGCAACATTAATGTAATTATGACATTAATGAGATTTTGTGGGACCATGTCAAAATTGTTAAGCACGATATTGTAAAAGAGAACAGGCCTAGTGAAAAAATGGAAATCGACAAAAATTTATTTTTGGACATTAGCGTCACTTCGTGAGAACGGTGACGAATTATGCGAAAATAGAATTTAAGACAACGAAGATTTGGCCCACGTCAAAGAACTTTGTATAAAATCAGAAATAGTCATTTGCCGTATAATCCAGTGGAGAGTTCAGGTTTGTAGTTTTAGTTGGTTTTTAGTTCGTCAAGCTATATGTAGTGTTACATCAGCGTCTGCGTACTGAAGAATGTGAGTTTCAACCTCCTTTGAAGCATTAAAAGGGGAGAAACTTCAACAAGATGTCATTCAAGGCAGTATCTCCATAGATACGTGTGTCATTATCAACATTCCCTCGAGTAAGATCTGCTTTTTATTTTGGTTATCGTGTCGACAACAGAAATGACCACAAGTGCCTTAATTTAACCCTTGGGGCATCAAGGCCAAAAAACAAAGAGTGTTGTCTTCGTGTGGAGATTCTAATTACTGGTCAGTTCCCGGTCTTGCCTGCATCTGTACGACTGTTTATGGTGGCCAATACATCCCTCAGGTCCCCTCTAACTACATTTCATTATGCTGCTGTAGAAGTATATTAATACCACGTCGCAACCCAAACAGCCGTGACCAGTCAGCACATGTCTGTAAACAAACGAGCAGCCACGCCCCCGAAATCACCCCGTTACTCCATGAGGTGATTTTTGTCTCCAGGTCAGTTCATGGTCGCCATGCCTGAGCCTGTACAACCTGTGCGACTGTTTTATGGTAGCTAATGCATCCCTGAGGTCCCCTCCAACTACACTGCATTATTCTGCTGTGGAAGTGTTGTTTGAACTTACCTTTATATAGCTTTGGAAAGTTAATTTGTCAAAACTGAAAAGGCGATAACTCTTTCAACAATCCACTTAAAGTAATGTCCCGTTTTCTTCTTTTCAATTTGAACTGAACACCTGGCTCGACGTTGAAGTAGCATTTCATTTGTGATTTATGCCGAGAGCTGGTACTAAGTGTTTACGTTTTATGTTTTATGTTTTATTCTGAGGTTCCCACTACACTCCTCTGTCCTCTCGAATACTTTGAAAAAGAGGTGAAATGGTTGCCCGCTCAAAAGCCACTTACAGCACCTGATAGATCAGATGGCTTTATGGAAGATAATAGGTTCGTAAAAAGAGTTGATAATGTCTGGAATTGCTCAAGCTAATTTCATTCTAACGTATCGTTTTCACTTTTCAATTTACCATAGCCTGTTTGCTGTCTTCGATAAAACGATATCACGTCCGAAGTGAATGGCACATTGACATTAAAACCGGTATAGTAAATACAAACTCAATTTCTTTTTCTTTTTGTTTCCGTGGGTTTTATTGGAAATTTTCTCGGACAGTAGATCAATTTTGAATTTGCCTGAAATTCCTGCTATTTTCTCCAGAAATTAATAATGGCTGGTATTGTCTTGCACATGGGCCTCAATTCCCAACATTTCCTTAAAATAAAAAATACTCCTGACTTTATATTACACTCGACATTTTGACATATCTCTGCATAAACAGAAGGAGCTGGATTTTCTGTCTCGTCTCGGGGGACGATGGTAACCAAAGATGCACAGGAGACACAGACCTGTAAGGATCAATCAATATTCTACAAATGCAAACACAGCCTATTCTTTTCAAAAACAAGATACACGCCCGAAGAATACCCTATGCTTTTCTGAAAGCAAGCTCTGGTTGCTTTGGGTGAAATAGATTCAGATAAACTTACCTCCTCGAATTTATATGAATAGAACTATCCCGAAATAGCAAGTGAAATTATACACTTCAATGGTATGACGAATGGCTCCACGTGTCGTTCACAGGGTCCCCCCCCCCGAGGCAAAAAGCAAAGAAACCTTGTCAGAAGTTGTTGTTGTTTGGGTATCAAATTAAAACTTACAATATGTTAACTTTTCAAATCTGAAGACTTCATTTAAACTTAATGAACAGATGCGTTACAGGGATAATCTTGACTATATAAGACCGTTGCTTTTTGTTGTCCTATGGGAGCCAACATCCTCCAACACATAAAATCACTGGACAGGCTCACAGCGTTTGTTTTCTTACAACCTCTTTTATTTACCTCCAGGTTCAAAGAGGTTCCTAAATATGGTTTACAGTAGTTAACGTTACAGAAGTAGAGAATTAACACGATCCCCTTGTTACAAATTGCATGATGTATCTACCGTAAACAGCACAAATTCAGGAAAACAAGTTATATTCTCTGAAACAAACTCAGAAAATGCACAATTAATTAAATAACCACTGCCCTCGGAAATAAGCATCAGATTCATCACATTTAAAATAAGACAGGAGGTCCGAGTAAGTAAAGAATCAAACAGCTGTGTGTTAATATAGGATTTGAATCCAGTGATTGCATACATTTGCGAGATAAACTGCTGAACATCATATTGGACGGAACAAAAAATAAGTTAACAATGTTTGGAATGAATAGAAAACATTCTAAGCTTCCATTGGAAACCAACTGGATGATTTTTCACCAGTACTTTGGAAGAAAATAACTCCCTGTGGCAATAAATACCGCTTGAATGATCATCAGAAGTGGCCCTGAGTTTATTAGAGCACTGGAGCAGTATTTACACAAAACAGAAAATCGTTCCAGGAAAATTCTACATGTATCTATTTTATGCATACAAATAAATGCAACTTTGAGCTTCAATATCTCTTAGTTATGCTCATAAATATGCAAACTAATATTTAACATAATAATCCAAAAAGCACTAAAATACGGATTAATGCAAAGCAAAATTATCACATAATTGAAACCCAAAAGTGGAAGATCGAGGATTTCAATACAATGGTTTTATTACATGGTTTCATAAAAGATCTGGAGTTGGTCGGTCAATCCGTTTTAGTTAAGGAATGAGATACGCATAATGGGGAATCTTTCATCTGTAAGAATGATTACAGTAACTGACACTGGGGCTCGTTCTATACGTTCTATAAAAGTCCACGCGAGTCTTTAAGTTTTGTTATGACTTCTCGGCATATCATTCCGTTTCTTCCGAAGTCTAACGTGCGCAGGTTTCGGCGACTTTGATGCTCACTTTAATCTTTCGAAAGAAAGACAATTGTTTTCGGTGCCCTACTGGTCTAGCTGTCTAGCTCAGACTCGGGTAAGAGCGATATTGGCATTCCAGCGCTTCTTTATTTGGAATTGAAAATTCGGGCTTTTACTTTCACGTTCATTTACACGAATTCCTTTACATTTACACGTAACTGAGCATACTCATCGTTCTGAAACAGTTTTTATTCATCCACTTTAGTGGAGCCGACTCGACTGGTGAGTTTCATTGAAAATGTTAATTTCATTTTCCTTAATTGGCAATCAATCTCAAAAAATAAAATTCAACTTAAGTTGCTTTACTTACCTACAAGATCTCATATAAGATGCAACAGAAATTAGTGAGCCAGCTGTGGACCCTTTAATGTCTGAAGTACCTGCAGGATGAATTTAGTCCCGTTTATTTCTCTAGAGGCAGCGGCAGAGGGCATCCTTAAAAACTCGTCGGCAAACAACAAAATGATGCTCTTGGAATCTAATAGTAATTTTATCACCATTGTAGCCTTACTTCTACGTACGCATCAAAGAGCGTGCTACATTCGGCTGATGCCGTGTAGTTAAATATAGTCGGTGACGGCTAAGTACCTGCTGACTTCCGTAGAACATTGTACTGTGCATATTATATGGTTGTCGAAGGTTATTCCAAAACCAAATTGTCAATCACTGTGTACCTTTAACACTTTATGGGAAACTAGTTTATTTAAAGTTAAGTTAAGTTGCATAAATATTAAGAATTAATATCTAACAATTAATTTGAATGAAGAAATGGACCCCGCAAAAGTTGAATGCTTTTCGTCGGAATGAACAATTCATTTTCTAAGATCTCATGGTGCAAAGTCAGTTCTATTGTATTCTTATTTACAAATCAATCTGAACGATGATTTGCAGCAGCATCTAAATTCACGCGATATTGGAAGAGATGCCATGTAAAGTGGCTGCTTATTTGTCAAAATTGGCTTACATTGCATTATACATTATGAATAAATACGGTTATCCCTAGTGTTTGATGCTCAAGATCGAGCAGTATGTGACGTGTCCTTCCCAAGAGTGGTTCTGACATCCTTAGGTAATAAACTGATATACCTGTGTCACTATGCTACACGTAATCGTTTGCAATACATATGACATCTCCAAAGCTTCAGATTTGTGAAGCCATCCTTGTTTAAACACTTGCCCAATATTATATTAACACCGTCAACTTCACACGAATTTTTATGAAACTCCTGTACCCCCCATGTACCATCGCGGCTACTCAGGCTCATAGCACACATCGCTTTGTTCCCATTTGATATCGGTACTAGAAAGATCAAGATACAACAGTTTTCGGATATCTTTCAAGTGTAACACAACCATTTCTGCATCATCATCATTCATCGCACAACTGTGCAGTGACCGTCCATCTATATGCAATAAGCGCTTGAGGTAGCAACACGAGTAAGCCGATATGCCTAACGCAGGATTGCCGTCAAGGATCAAGACAATCAGCCTTGGCATGTCACTCACGGACAAGGTAATGTACTCAATGTCTCTAGGCTGCAGTGAGCAAAGGCTCGGGTTTAGTATGTGCTTGTGTTTTATTTCTTGCAAATCACGATACCAAGAGTTAGCCAACTCGTCTAATGCTGTACTTCCTGCAAGATTCAATTTACTGAGTCTGTTCTTAAAGAACCCAATGAGTAAGCAGTTCTTATACGAAGTCGTAAATATACAGTAATGCACACTTCTGGGTAAAACGACATATTGAGAATGCGTCGTCCACTCATATACTCGGGTTTGTCTGAGTTTTCGTACATTTACGCACCACGACCAGCGAACAATTTTTTGTGTGCATGTGCTCAACTTCTGTCGGCTGCAATGAACATTTGCCAAGAGTCAGAGTCCGATTTTCTGTCATACGCAGCAAATGCTGAGACCACAAGTTAGCCAATTCCCCAAGTGATGTATTTTCGGCAAGGATCAAGTCGGTCAGTCTTGGCATGTGACCTATAGACGAGGCTATGTGCTCAACGTCTGCCGGCTGCAATGAACATTTGTTGAGATTTAGAGTCCGAATGTGCGTCATGCGCGGCAAGTATCGAGACCACATGTTAGCTGATCCCCCAAGTGATGTATTTTCGGCAAGGATCAAGTCAGTCAGTCCTGGCATATGACCTATAGACGAGGCAATGTGCCCAACGTCTGCCGGCTGTAATGAACATTTGTTGAGATTTAGAGTCCGAATGTGCGTCATGCGTGACAAATATCGAGACCACATGTTAGCTGATGCCCCAAGTAAAGTATTTTCGGCAAGGATCAAGTCAGTCAGTCTTGGCATGCGACCTATAGACGAGGCTATGTGCTCAAAGTCTGCCGGCTGTAATGAACATTTGTTGAGATTTAGAGTCCGAATGTGCGTCATGCGCGGCAAATATCGAGACCACATGCTAGCCGATCCCCCAAGTAATGTATTTTCGGCAAGGATCAAGTCCGTCAGTCCTGGCATGTCATCTACAATCGAGGCTATGTGCTCAACGTTTGCCGGCTGCAATGAACATTTGCTTAGATTTAGAGTCCCAATTTCCGGTATGTGGTGGATGAAGAAGCTAATGTCATTGAAATCGTCAGTTTTCAGCGAGCAATAGCTCAGGTTCAGCGTGTGTTTGTTTGTTCGTAACAAGTACAAGGACCACTTTGATGTCATTTCGCCCAATGCTGCATTGTCAGTAAGAATCAGTTCTGTCAGTTCGTGCATATCTCCTACAAACCTGGCAATGTGTGCAATATCTGTCCATTGTAAGGAACAATAGCGTAGATTTAGAGTCTGAATGTGCTTCATTTGCGACAAACACTGAGACCAAAAGTTAGCTGATCCACCTAATGTTTTGTTTTCAGCAAGAATCAATGAAGTCAGACAAGGCATGCTATTCAACGACGTGGACAGGTGTTTCACGTCTCCCTTTTGCAAGGAGCAATTGCTAAGGTCGAGCGTCTTCACATACCTCATTCGCGCCAAATACTGGGACCAAGAGTCAGCTGAACCACCCAATGCTTTGTTATCAGCAAGTACCAAGTGAGTCAATTTGGGCATATCACCTAGAGACCAGGCTATGTGTTTAATGTCTGTCGACTGCACTGAGCAATTGCGCAGGCTCAACGTTTGAATATGTGCCATTCGCGGCAGATTTTTGGACCACGAGTGGGCTGATCCGGCCAGTGATTGGTTATCAGCGAGAATCAAAGAAGTCAGGCAAGGCATGCCATTTAGGGAGGTGGACAGGTGCTTTGCGTCTCCCTCTTGCAACGAGCAATTGCTAAGGTCGAGAGTCTTCACATGCTTCATTCGCAGCAAATACTTGGACCAAGAGTCAGCTGATCCACCCAATCCTATGTTGCCTGAGAGTGTCAATTCATTGAGCCTTGGCATCTCACTCAATGAAGATGCAATGTGTTCGATGTCCGTGGGCTGCAGTTTGCACCTTTTTAATTGAAAAGTTCTCATGTTTATCAATTGTCTGATGTGAGGGGCCCATTCTACTCCTCTACCTCCCAATGTCTGATCACCGTCTATGCAGAGTACGTCTAAGACGTTATTACACTTCATTGACAGCAAGGCTTTCTCGAAAGTAATATCCGTGAAATTGCAATCAATAAGCAAGAGACTCTCGAGATTGTCCATGTTGCTCAGGACCTTTGCTAACCCTTGGCTGAAAGACGCCCCAGAAAGAGACACGGATTGAACGTGTGTCAGTTGCTCCTTGCAACTATCTGACTTGCAAATTATTTCAATGAGGTACACGAGACGGCTAAGATCATAATCGTTACTCACATCAACGCTGGACGGGATAATTGAAGCCCTGTCGAGAAATGCTGGAACGCTGCTTGACTGGCTTTCGAAAAAGCAATTTTGACTGATGGCTTGTATGATTTTTGAATCATACTTTGACTGATTTTTGTTCGTTTTAATACAACGTCCAAGCTTTTGAACGATTTCAGTCATACACTTTTCATTGTCACCACAGCAAAAGCGAAACAGATACTCATTTGAAACTACGCTGTTAATCGAACAACATAGTTTATTCAAAATCTGACTAAATTTAATTGAATTAAATGTGTTTTTCGCCAGCTGCAACAACCCTCGGTTTGGTACATTTAAACTCTGCAGGAATTTCGCTGCGCAGTATTCCTGCATTGTCTTGTGCATGAATTGAATGCTATGTTGGGGCTGGAGGTTTTTGAAAACTCTCTGGCGGGTAAGGATGCCTGCCTCAAGTGCCAACTCGAGTGCACATGGCTCAAACTCATCTTCTTGAAATGAACATTTCTGGTCGGCATCCATGAGTCCACGCAGCGCCGTTTCGCCTATCGCAGTCACCGTTTTTGACACTTTTTCTATTGACACTTTTGCTTTTCTTAAGAAAATATAATCAATTGCGCCTTTGAAGAGGCGCGAAGTTGTTTCTGGCAGCCGTTGACTCTCCCTCCATAGCAGACACATCAGAAGCAACAGCATCGGAATCCTTGCTAAATCACGCAACGTGCTCGATTTTTCGATAGTTTCGATTAGCACGGCACCATCATCAATGTTCTGGTGAAATTTCCGGACGTACTCTCTAACGTCGCTTTCCGTAAATCCCAGAACCTCTACGTGTGTACAAGGATTTTGAATCAGCCGTTTTTCCATTAGTCTATCCAGGTGAGAGGGGCGTGTACTTACACAGATGAAACATTCCCGATATCTCCTCCCATTCAGTGCTTTTAGAATTGAACCGAATGAGGTTTCATCGAGCGATTTAGTCCTCATTTCATCAAAACCATCCAAAAGAATGAGGACGTCACTCGAATTGGCCAAGATAAATGCTTCTAAGGCATCTTTTGATACACCACAATCTTCGCCAAGGAGTTGATTGAAAGTGGATTCGACAAGATCGGAATTTTGCAGCATGGAAAACATCTTTAAAACGAGAACAAGCTTAAATGCTGCCAGCACTTGACTTGTCTGGTCAGCCCAGTCGTACGCAATCTTATGTAAAATGGTTGACTTCCCAACACCTCCCATGCCAAAGAAAATCACCCGCTTGATAAGATCGCCAGTTCTTGTCTTTGCTCCCAGTATTTTGGCGTACTCTGTTGAATTTACAATCTCCTCTTTGTTGTGGCAACCCATACCCACTACTGCAACACCTTCCCGTGTTTTTAACTGCACCTTTGTGTAAATGCCAGGTATATGCATTTCATCATTATCCACCGTTGGTATCAACTGTACGTAACTACCTGTTCTCTTGTAGACTCTCATTAAAATCGCCTTGATCTTGTTACCGGTTTCTTCATTGGGACTTCTCAAGCTTGGTCCACAGTCTGGTTCCTCGTCTTGCTCAGGATTTGATTGTGCCCCGGATCCTGTGCAGGTAACAAAAAATTAATCGCTAACACATTTTTCAACTGTTTGTCTCAAGATCATCGCCCATGAAATAAAAGTAGTTACATAACCGTACTGGATTACACGTTCTTAGCTTATAGTTCCTTAACTTACATTTGTGTAAAACAAAACATTTACTGGAGAAGGTAAGAACGACTCGTCGGTGAGATTTGTCTGGGAAGAAAACTCACATATTTACTCAGTGGTCACATAAACCCTTTTACGGGTATTCTTTGTGACACGTTTGCCAGATTTTACAGTAATTAGCTTCACTACAATGAAGCAGTTCGGTATTTCGTTCAGGCAAGCTCCTTGGGGAACAAGGCACGCGTGGAAGTCGGGTTACAACCGATGCGATGGGCAGACATCGCGCGTGCGTATTTCTGTTCCCGAATGACCTGGCACGCGCTTCGTTTGGGGCATGCGCTCACGTACGAGCAGTTCTTAAGGAATTCATTAGACTGTGAAAATCCACAGGGAAGGTTGTTTGGGTTACACAAATCAAATTCTAGACCTGCAAAATAAAAACATTAATTATACAAGCCAAATTTTTAAACCCTAAAATAGACAGCGACAGAACAGTGGCGTATCCGGGGGTAGGGGCAACTTGGACTTAAATATAATAGGCCTAATAATAATTTTTTTTCAACTGAGATTACTTTATAGGTAAGGAAAATACTAATCGGTGTATTTTTTATCAAATACCTGTAAAAAAGGCCGTTTTTCCTCCCCATTATCATGTTGAATGAGCCCGAAAGTGCATGTGCGTTTTGAATTCCCTCCAGCCAACCAAAAGCTGGATGCGCTACTATGGCAGAATCTGCCCCGACTATTTCTCCGATATCGCCCAGTACGTTTTTCTTTTTTGGGGGGAGCTAAGCCTTTATGTGTTTTTAGAATAAGTCTTGGCAGTCATGTTGACATCAAGTTTGTGATAATCAACCATACTGTTCTCGTGCAGCTCCCATTTATCCGATACAGATTAGCCCAAACTGTATACGTTTTCCACTGCGCTGCTCAATGCACACTGACTGACATGCATGCAGACATCAACTTCAAATGATCGTAACAATAAAACCCTAACATCTGATTGAGTGTAAATTTCACATTTGTAATGATAATGGGTGTCGTTACATGCAGTTCTAGTTTCAAAATGTTGAGCATGGCATATCTGTGGCATAGCTGTCAGGTGAGCCAAAAATAACCCGACTCTTTCAGGGTTAAGGCCGAACCAAAATCTTAATCAACGGTGCAACACAAAAAATTTCGAAAAGTCGAAGAGAATAAAACAAGCCCCCCCCCAAAAAAAAAGATAGACAAATTCTCCAATGTCATATGATGTTGCTATCATGACATCACCTTGTTTTTCAGACTTAACACATTTTATGTTCGTTCCAACTGCATCCAATTTATAAGGCGGAAGAATATTGAGGCTGAACTCTGACAGATGTTTCATTTGACTACAGTGAAGGCGTGGTGATGCCGTTACTGGCTAGTTCAGACCTAACGAATGAGGTCTTTGGGTGGATGCAGAATTCAGAATTTTCAAACAGGCGGGTGGTTGAATTTAGTGGCGGGAGGTCCGAGCCATGACAGAACAGTGTGCATTTAACTTCCACGATTAGATGTACAGAAGACATTATTTGATGAAGAAACGTTCATGTCAGAACTTAAGAGTTGGAAAGACGTTGACAGACGAGTATTTTATTTACCTTTTAGGATTTGTGCGATATCTCTTCCAATCTTTCCCAGTGCTGTGCTTAACTCGGATGTCTGTTGTTCAACACTGCCTGGGTGGGCCCGTCTCCATTTTACCAGCATTTGGTAGGCTTGCAGGGCGGCACAATATTGGTAGTCACATTTGATGTTTTGCACGGCTGCGTTTGTGATCTCGAGCAATATAGCTAATTCCTCCCAATCACGACCGAGCTGTTTCGCAATCTTGAACAGAGTTTTGTTATCCACACCTGGCATAGATGTAATCGCAAATCGATTGAACAAGCTATTTTTTTTTTTGTTCAGACTTTTTTCATGGGATTTGTTTAACATCAATGGTGGAGTGATTAATGTCATTCTATCTGATTTTTGATTCCCTGGAAAATCCATATCATTTCTACGTTTGTGGCAACAGCCCACAGAGATACGAGACTGTGAAGTTTTTATCAAGGATTGGGATCAGTTAATTTGGTCGGAAAAGTTCAGAATATTCCATTTATTTCATGAAGGAAGTGTACTACTTTACTCTATGAAACTGAACAAAGCATTAAACTCCATGTACGTACCAGGTTCATCGAGAAGTGCGTCAGTTTGGTTAGCGTGCCCGTGAGGAAAAGTTACCTGATCTGCATTGGCATAAATAATTAATTTTCATCTCATGAATGTAACCAAATCCACAATGCACATTTATAATTTAATTTATGATTGTACATAATGCCATGTTAATGCCTTTGTGAAAGGCTTATGAAGATAGTCTGTCTCAAAATTGTTTAACAGTAAATGCTGTTATGGGTGGGCCCTATCAGAAAACTGTGCAGGTACTCTGCCAAATCAATAAGAAAATTTAGCTATCATGTCATGTAAATACAATTTTCTCTTTACTGACACAATAATTTCACACAATGCAAGATCAATTATGTTAATCTTAAATCCAAGGGCTCAATGGTGGTCCCGTTCGAGGCAGTGGCATAACCAGGAGGGTCAACATTTGTGCCCTGGTATTACGTATGACAACGAAGAGCCAAACGTCTGTTTCGCTTAATTGTACTTTTTTATTAAAATGTTCTAGTTGACATGACGTGGAGGCGACGATTTTTAATAAGGGGAGGGATGTGAGTCGACACGTCTGCCTCCCCACGCACTTCATACGGTCTGCTCTTGTTATGGGTCTGATATAAAGTTACAGTTGACGACGTGCTCAAAAACATTCTGGTGTGATAAAATCACCTCTCGTGATAATCTCCCCGGAAATATTTGTTTCTCAATTATGCATTTGTTGTTGTTGTTGTTGTTGTTTTGGTTTTTTACTTACTTTTATTTATTCTGATAAATACACTGGTCAAAGACCCTTACCCTTAATTTTTTTAGCCAAATCGATTCTTCCGACTTCATTGGATCGTAGAGCTGCAACTAATTGTTCAGCTTGCTGATCTACGCCATCGGGATGTCCTTGAGTCCATTTCAGAAGCATCTGGTAGGCTTGCTTTACAACAAACCCTTGGTAATCGCTCTTGAATCTCTGAATAACTGCGTCAGTAAAGTCAAGATGTATAGCGAGCGCTTCCCACTCACCACCACTGAGTTGAGTTGCGAGCGTGTACAGAAACAAGTTATCTAAAGCAGGTAGTGCTACGGATTGGAAACGAAACAGAAGACCCCGTTGCACTGAATTCGTTAGTGTTAGGGCCCTAAAATTCTATGAAGGGATTAAAATGATTTCAGCATCAACTGAATTAAAAGGGCCTTTTATATTATTAATTCACTATTGCTGTCGATAATTGATATTTAGGTTGGACGATACTTATCGAAACAAACTACATGTATTCACTCTGGTCAGCAGAAATACTTCTTGGGGGTTAATAGGCCTTTCGAACATGTGGCTAGCAATTATACTCACATGCACTAGCAGACAGCTGGTTGGAAGTATCAGCATCCAAAGAGCAACTGCCAGTTTCCTCCTTTGATCCAACTCCATACCTTTGAGTGATCTGACTTGACCTGGTGCCAGCATCGCCGGCAGAATGTGTTTTAGTGCCTTTTCCAGATGCAACTACAGGCTTGGGCCTCATCTTCTCGGCATCGCCGTGATTTGGGAGCTTTGATGTCTCCTTTGTTGTCAGTGAACGTTGAAACATTATAGCTAGAGACCAACAGTAGTGTTTTTATTATTTGTTGAATGGTTTCCAGTGTTCGAAATGTAACTGAAGCTTCATACATGTAAATGTGTATTTGTCCTCCTCTTTAGAGCATTCGACACTTTGCACCCCAATCTACGATGTTTTGCCTCCTATGAGAAATGTTATTTATAAGTGACATTTCTGTATCATCGGGTCTAAAACAAGTATGGGTCCCTGCAGATTTCTGAAAACCAAATTTCAATACTTTTGTGGGACTTTCCGGGACTAAAAAGAAGTCTGCCAGAGCCAGTACTCTGTATAAAATGACAAGAATAGCCTATAAATTTATCATTGCTACGTTACCACATCGAATGCAACCAATCGAAAATAATATCTGCATGATCTTCATTTTTTTGATAATAGGAAACCCCCGTTCGCCCGTCATTATACATGACTTTCATTGACTTTCCGGGATATTTTTCCAGGATCTTCCGTGACCGTGTATAATTTAAATGGTATTAAATGTTTTGAAAGAGGCATGTTGCCAGGCCTGTTGGAAAATTTGGGGTATTTAATCGAAAGTGCACGCCTGGGGTTAAAATCGGTTTGAGAATACTTTAACACGCCAGGGTATAGTACTTCCCCTGAATCGAAAAAAAAATTAACTAATGCAAGTTCAAAAATGACCATTTTGAAGCGTGATCACTTTTGAGGGAGTTTCCATGTACAAGGTGATGGGGCTTGCAGTGTTTTCAACAACACAGGTGTCATAAGACTCTTTCTGGACACAGCACGAGGTATTCCTTGTCAAATCAATTTGAATTTAGCTCGGCACGATAGAGGCACGATCTAACGAAATCTGCCTGGACAAGGGTGTTTGAAATTGTATGCAGAGGCAGCCATCAGACCTCGCCAAACCAAAATAAAGCTGTGAAATTCCGTTTGTTGGTCCCAAACACCGTTCTACTACCAAGTGGAATTTAAATTAGGTTGGAGCACGATGTCACAGTAAGCACAGCCTGCTTTACTTGACAAACTGAGTGATTTTCAGTAATTAAGGAATAACAAGTACGTGTTTAATCAATCGATTGAAGAACACATGTTCACATACCCCATAAAATCCTGTTCCCAACGAAAACAAAACAGAAAAGAATAAAACTACAGGAGTCTTCCAGCCACCAACCCCTGTCCTGTGAGAAAACAAAGGTCTTCTCTTTGAGAATGAACTTTGCTCATCTGACCGACCACTGCAGAAAGGGGAGAGGGGAAGTTGGAGGGAAGGGGTGCAGTGCTGCGAGGGAACGGCTGCTTAACTCTATAGTGGTAAGGAATGACAGCACATGCTGGAAGAGGGCTTTTCAGAACTAACGGACATGAATCCAAGAGCATTAAATGCTACCATTTTGTAAATGCACGCCACGGCACTAACCATACGCCGATGACGAAGGGGTTGAAGGTTGTATGCAACTTCGTCAACAGAAACAACTACCAATAATTGTCCTACATTTCTCTAGGATGTGATTGATAATATCTAGGCAGATGATCACATGCACTGATCAAGCACAGGAGAGAACACTCTATCTTTTTACGAATGATTTGAAGAGTCCAGTCTCATAGTCAATGTTGCTCCGTTGAGAATGAATAATTTATGGCTGGCTAATTTACCCACTGACTGGGTGTGTTTCTTCAAGCTTAGAGATTAGGTAAAAGTATAAACCGTAAGAAGCCCAAGTTGACTAGTTTCCTCCACGACGAGGCCATCAAAATAGAGGGGAGGATGGTTTCGGTTGGTGATCCTAAATATAACCATAATCTGTGCCATGATGGAAGCCTCAAAGACCACTTACAACTGCTTTCCCAAGCAGGAGAAGCTTTCAAATCGATATGAAATTGTGGTGTGACCTGTTCTCTATACACCTCTGAGCCATCCTCACATTTGAACTAATTATACAAAGTGATGTCGTCAGCATAGGTGGCCGCTTCACTGTGTCTGATGAAATCAATGTCACTGATAAAGACAAGGAGGAGGGGGCCGGAGACTGCTTCATAGTTGGTCACCAGCGTAGATTTCAGACTCGAAAGTGGTCACCTATACGACCACTAAAATTGAGCAGCAACTCATGCAAAATGATAGTTTCCGTAGGCAGTAGGAATCATGTTGTTCTAGCAGTGAAGTGACAATTCCAACACCCATCTCCTTTTCACCAACTCTAGCAAAATAATTCATTAAGAAGCTCCAACAGAGCGCCGTCAAGTCAACTGACCGCAAGCCTCGGTTTGGCTCAACACGTATGTTCACCGCTTCCACTTTGTGCGCATGCGCTAAACTTCGGCAAAGTCGTGGTCACTTTCTGTTGCTTGTTAAAATGAGGGAAAAAAGAAAAATGAAAACACCTATTCGAGAAAAATCTATCCTGCTTTTGTTTCATGGTTCACCAGATCTAAGTTGAACACTTTATGTTTGAAAGAGACTGAATAAATTGCAAAATGTCCGAGAATTAATTTGTTTGGGAATTTTTCTCTTAAATATTAAACAGTAAATTTACAATTTCCATTGTCGGTAATTTAATATTCAGCAGTCGCAAAGTCGCAACGGATTTGCGTGAACCCTTTTCGGACATTAGCTGGGATGGGACACAGTCCAGGACACATGAACGCCACTTACATAGATTTTTCTAACACCGACTAGCGTCAGTATGTGGGTTTGCTGACCTTAAGGTCACGATTACAAAACTCACTTGTCTGAACCCTCTGAGTCCTCGTACATTAACTGAACATAGGATACAGCCCAGAACACATGAACGACACTACTGTTGCATACACTGCTAACGCTCGTATAGGTTTGCTGACCTTTAGGGTCACGATCACAAAACCCACTAGTTCTAAATACCATGTGCATTGTGCTAAAAAGTGCACCAGTCCATGAGTCCACCATCACAAACAAACTGATCAATGATTTCGCGGACTCAATAGTATATACGTTGTATATAAGCCGTCTGCATGTGACGGCAATCTACTAGTGGTTCTGTATCTGCTTTTGAACAGAGTAGGCCCCTTCCTCTTTTTGGACACTCGGCGAGTTAGTCAGCCTAGATAGGCAAATGCTGGGATCAGAATAGTGTCCGAGTTTTGTTAGCGGAAGGAATTTAGAGAATCAGTAACTTTACACTCTAAAGACTGAGAAGGCAATATGACGAAAATAATTTCATGACCCGTATTTTTAAGAAAGTGCCGCATTGCAAATTCATAACACATACACTTGTCCTAATTTTAAATATGCAATTATTGCCAATTTCTAAAGCATCAGGCAAGATCCTGAAACCTTTTTTGCAGTTGCAAAATTGCATTAGCCTTTTGCCTTAAAAGTCCCAACTGGGAAAAGCAAGATTCCCATAATATTGTTCATGAAATTTTGATTGTCAACTGTGAAAAAGATGCAAAGCCGATAACATCAGAATGATACAAACATGTTTACCTTGTGCTCAGATTTGGCGATAGCTGAACATAAAATAGGCCTATATACAAATACCAGTACCACAATAAGTTACACCATTTATTAACATACCGGAGCTGTTATTAACAGCCACCCATTCTCTAGATTGTTTTCTCCTTTCAGACATCTGTTCGTGAACTATAAACAATTTGTAACTTTTGCAATGGTATCTCTATCAAATAATTGAGTATCTATATAAAATTATATTACATGAGCAATATACGTACATGCTTGTGCAGTATTCCCCGTTGTCTCGAGTGTCGAAGGCGGGATTCCCTCCGCAATGCAACCGCTAAGCAACTCTTAAATTGCAAGTTCGTGATATGCTGCCGTTCAGCTTGGTACTAATTGGTTTGAGGGTAACTCGAGGGTTGCATCGCTGTCTAGGTAATTTTTAGGTTCTGGGATGCTAACATTGACGACATGTTTCGTAATGAATCAACGACGAAGGCACTTAAAATTTGTGATCTGACCTCCTCAGTGGAAAACTAGTCACGCTAACATCGGCAGTTTTATTTCCTGGTATTTACGGAAGCCGGATAGTGCCAAGGGCCAGGTATAGCATGCGAACTTCTGCTTTTGAACAGCGCGTGTACATTTATTTGACAGCATGTGTTGGCTCCCAGATAATTATCTGGCAGCCACCACATAATAAATGGATAGCCCTCATGAAATCGCCAGTTTCTGGCATCACTAGCATTCCAGAAGAAGCACGGTGTCTGTCCATACGTTGCGCGGATCAGTCGAAGTCAGGGTACGGGTGATAGACTTAATTGTGACATAGCACATAGCACCTCTGGGCAGGGGACAAAATTACCTGGAGGGGGTCAGATTGACCTAGGTGAACATTTTTATCGGAGAAACCTTTATCAGGGACGCCGGTGCAATCCGGTAAATGCAAGACGGATTCACCGAGGGGAGAGTTTTACCGTTTACACCCCCACTTATTATTTGGTGACCGTCAGTTAATTATTTGGCGGCCGCCAACGTCCGTTAGTTAATTGGCGGCCGCCACATAATTAACTGGCGGCTGCCAGATGATGGTGTCAAAAAATGTACACGAGCGGTTCAAAACAGTGAGAATGCTATCCCTTGGCACTATCCGGCTTCCGTAGGTATTGGTCATGGACTTGAACGACGTAGTACCTGCAGGGCGCACGTACGTCGCAGAAATTTAGTTAGTGCGCATGCGCTTCAAAAATGTCGATGCCCGCTTTTGTTTTTTTTTTCTGGCGGTTTGAGCGACGAAAGTAAACAAACTTTTGTAAGGTTAAATAAATGGCGATTGGGCTATAAAAGTTAACTGATCACTTCAATTCACAGTGAAAGTTTGACGTTTAATGTAAGGATTTTTGTTGTTTAAAAATTCAAATTACATGTTGGGAACTATTAAAATTGTGGTTTTAAAACCGTAACTTTTTTCACCTAATATTGAGTTTTCATGGGAAAAGGGACACATGTTTTTACATGTGTAGTCCACGTGTTGATCAAGCTTCCTTTCAAATTTCATGAATTTGTAATACGGGCGGTTCACAACAGCGCACCTCCTGAGATAGTTTGCAACGCGTTGGCCAATCACAATGCACAAAATCTGTCGACCCAGTGCGTGTTTGGAAAGGGTCGACAGATTTCGCGCTCTGAGATTGGTCAACGTATTGCAAACACTTGGAGGCCCACTATTGTGAAAGGCCCATATTGCGTAAACATGACATAGCCTAAACATTAACTTCTGTCATGAGAGCGGTACATAGCCTAAACATTAACTTCTGTCATGAGAGCGGTACATGTATTGCCATCAATTGTGTCAAAGTCTCCCATTTGTTGAGTGCATTTTGTTCGTATAGACCTGTAGAGTTGTCATGGGTTAGCAAAGCTAATACTTACAGGAACTACCTATCTGTGAACTACCTGCAACTGGGAGGAATCTACGGAGCTGGGAGGAATCTATGCGAGTTTTCACCGTCTGATAACTAAAATAAACTATAAATAAACTGAATTTGCTTGATTTTTGCCTGATTTATTTTTTACAATCACTGTTCCTGCAATGAACAAAATTCAAATTGAGAGCAGTTGTGCTGTTACTGACTGTTCCATTTCCAACTTATTCTCATACTGGTTGTGAAAGCAATTTGTAGGATCCGGATCAAGGTTATCAGCATTTGAGCTACGGTATGAGGGTTATGTCGCCATGTTATTTCTGCAGGACTTGAGAGATCTCGCAGTGTAACTGCATTTATCATATCAGGAGACAACTTTTCTGTACATTGTAAGAAGATTGTGTAAATTGACATTAGCTCTTTTTGCTTAAAATCGGATGTCATTTTAAATTTGGTCAACCAAGACTGGTTTATGGTCCTCAGATTTATGTAATGCATCCAATTCACTATGGAATTATGACAAAAAATTCTCGTGAGAACATGAAACTTATTTGGCTACACCTTAAATTCTAGTCTCTAAACTGAGAATTTGGAATATTGCACCCTCGCCGAATATTGGGTGCAAGGTTAAGACCACCACCATTGCTTCATGGAGAGAGGAATTTGGCCATGCCAAAGTAGCTTAAAATAGTTTAGCACAACCTGAGGAAACTGGAGGTGAAGAACATTTGCGCTCCTTCAGCTGAAAAGAAGACACAACTCGGTGTCTTCAATGAAGCACAGTGAGACGATTGTTAACAGATACTCCGGCGGTGGCCAAGGCGAGGTAAAAATACGAGAGAAGTACCTTGCATCCCCATGTCATTTAACTTCCTCTCCCCCTTAAACTGTGCACTCGATCTCGATTCATGCCTAAGGATAGCATCCTTTGATAATGACAGTTCCCTCCTGATAATTAAGGCGTATTCTGTAACGGAGCTGCGTGTAATGGTGCAAGGAAATGTGCCCTGTGTACTCGATCCAAATTTAGAGTTTTCACTCTCCAGGTGCAACCCTTTCCCTTTGAAGAGAGTCCTTAGAGTGGACGAATACCGAGTTCCAACTTCAGAAATGTATCAAGCGACTCGCACATGGAAATAAAGTGCAGAACATCAACCAACTTCCCAAGATAATCAGCGTGTCAGTGTCCAGTGGTGATTCCCTCCATCCAGTATCCTCTGGCAAAACGCGCCCAACTTTGTCTATTGCCAACCCCTTGATGGCGAGATAAAGACTATCCATCTTTAACTGAAACCAACGGTAGGACAGAAGGCTACTTACTCATCGAAACAGAAGAACGTTATCAGATAGCAGAGATCTTCTTTCCTGAAGTCATGAAAACAGCAGGCCTAGTGTGATTGCAAACAGCAGAAGCTTTAGTGCGGTAGTCCCAGAGTGTTCCCAGATTTTCTTAGAACGATTGATGCCGCAGGGAAAACCTTTGTTTTGGGAAAACGTCGGTGTTTTGGACTGTAGGAAAAAATGCTACACTGATTCAGAGGGCTCCATTATACTTCATATCCAAGTAAAAAGATGCAAGTGATCTTTGCAGTTCAGTATTTTGTTGACGACTAAGCGCATATCAGGTAGAGGTTCTCAATATGGGCAAAGAGTACTGTCAACTTCCCATGTGTTATTCCTGTGAAATTGTACCTTCAAGGCAATTTCAAATACCAAAGTCAGATGTGGTGAAGTAATGAATCCTTCTGCAGCACATTGCAGAGAAAATGAGTATGCAATATGAGCCCAAGTTGAGAAAACACTGCTAATAAGAAGTAAAATGTCAAAGAGCGTGGTGTAACTCCAAGCCTGTAAGTGGATTGAGGATGAAAACATTTAAAAATTGCCCGGAAACAGAAATTCCCAAAACGGAAGCTCGTAAAGGTATACCATTTGCACACCCCTTGCTTACGTGCCTTAACCATAAATGAGAACGCATCTTTTCTGTAGTGGTTGTTCCCTATTTTCAATGCAATTTTATAAACTAAGTTAAAACATGCGAGGTATTTTGGCACCCCCGAAAAGTGGGTTGTCGATCGAATGATCCCTGAGCAAAAATTGAGGGGATATATAGCCCGTCCCCCTTAGGTTACGCCGAAAGTCCAAGACCAGTACAGAATGGCTCCGGGGAAAAATTGCCGGAGAAGTTGATTAAAGGCAAACCTCAACCAACAGGAATCCTGGTAGCTGGAATAGAGAAAAGACCCAAGGTCCAGTATAAAATGCCTCTCCTATGAGGTCTAATCTTCCCGAGAGCAAATATCTGGGGACGAGGAACTCCTCTGGGCGGAAAGCAAGATTGTCCTTCGCTACAGGAACAAGTGTTAGTTTGATCTTTTCTCCAGAGGGCATCGGGCCTGCTGCAGCCTGTTTTAGGAACAGGGCAAGATCGGCCGAGCCAAAGTCGGTGGTCAGCAAAGGATGCATGAACATGTAGTTGAAGTGCATCTGCCACACATCAGCAGCGATGGCCAAATTGGACCAAAAACAGAAATTCTCAACGGTCTTCAACATCAGCGCTTCAAGCATGGAGTCCAGTCTTTGCAACAACTTTGGAATTATAAAACAAGTTGGGAGTCAGTGAGAGTGTGGAACCAAGCCATCATGAAGTCAAGTTCCCATCACAGGGTGGATCCATTCCAAGATATAAAAGAAAGGTAAAGTTTGCCAGGGACTTAAAGACAAGGGCGGCAGGCAAGGTACACTCCAGGCAAAACATCAAGCAAAATCGTGCCCCAAGGGGATCCATTACAAAGTCAGCAGTAATAACTATGAGAAAAAAACACCATATATGGCACGAAGCATGACCCACAATGACATAGTGACGCTACACTGGCATTGATCAATAAAGTTCCTGGTGGCCGGACGATAACACACGAGACAACCTTCAAGGAACACCCTAATCCCCACTTCGTTGAGAGATATTTTCCTAGTTTAATTTCAGTTACTTTTTTAAATCAGAGATTTAATTAACTTCGGGATATTTTACAGCTGGAATGACAAAGGAAAAACGTAACGAAACTTAGCTTATTTTGCCTGCACAACCCTGAAACAGCGACTGCATTTGTTGTTTTTGTTTTCTGGCCTATGACTATACGGTAAATAAAACAAAGCTTCTTCTTGTGGACTTCATTCCAGATTGTTAACTTATGACTGAACTTTTGTTATTTCTTTCCGACTCGTCTCAACAAGCCGGGCACATGTATATCCAATTGGACTACAACACAAAAATGACTCGAATGACAAATGAGTCCATTTCTATGTGTATATTTCATGTCATGATGTCTTGTACATGCTATTTTAAATACCATCCCTGGATTAACTTTTTAAGGAGAATGTTTGAGGCCCTTTTAATTTGACTGACACTACTTGCGAGCTTACATTACGTGAGCCCTAAGGCAGCCTTTCTGTATTCCTATTAAGTATCATTTATTAATGGCTTCACGATGTGAACGGACACTCCATGTTCTTACGAATGCTGTCTGCTTAGTCAAAGTGGTTATTTTCCCTCTCAGTGAATCAAGACACAACAAAAAAGGCAAGATGAGAGATGCATTTCCCTTGTTTATGATGGGATTTCAAATGCGGTGGAAAAAATTCTTCATCCAAACATGCAGCTTACAGTGAACAGCGCCCCCACACTGTGGGCCTGGATGTCATGACCAATGCCCTGTTTAACAGGTGTGTTCAGTGTTTTGCTGTTCCATTCGTAATGACATGTTTGCTTAAAATGATAGAGGACTGGAAACCCTGTCTCATCGGTGAAGGATAAAACAACCATACTGATCAAACACCCAGAAAGGGTGATTTTCCAGACAGGATCCACACCCACTGCAGTCTAAGACAGCAGAATGGTAGCTATCGGCATTACATGCACCGGTACCCTTCTGAGAAATCAACTGTCACTTGTAACATTGTTACCATAGCAACATTGATGTCTACCAGTCTGGTATAAAAAAAAGGGTTGGTTCAAGGCACAAGATATTTTCGATTCCAAAACCTGAGCTGAGTGCTTTTGATTACATTTTCTGCTGAATTCTGTTTTCAGTTATTTGTGTTAATTGCAGTTAGCAAGAGAAACCAAGAATAAGGACTTCAATGAAAGACACAAAATGGCAGACAGAATTTTTTTTTAAAAACAGAGAAATACATTTTTATTTCATTGTCAAAGGGCTGCAAGCAGGGCATTCCACGTGTTTGGGTTGAAACAAGATCTTGTACTTCAACATTTTTTTCTTCATTAAATTTTTCAACATGAATCGACCCAATTTGACTGGACTGTCAAGAAATTGGAGACTTCGTACTCTTTAAGTCTCCTATGACATAATTACACATACACGCAAACCTTCTTTGAGAAGAAACATCTACCCTTTGTCAGTGTCCTCGACATCACTGTGTTCAGTATCTTCAGCTTCCAGAACTTGCGCTGTGAGTGACTGAAGTTCAGTAAGGATTGCACTCAAGGGAACTGTGTTAACAAAGAAAACAAATCCACCTCCTTCAAAATGATACTATAAGTGAATCTACCCACACAACAGACCTTATGAATATGATGTCACGTTAGAGGGGATTTCTTTCAACCTCTAGGATTGGCTAAAGAAAATCTTTCATACATACATTGTAACTAAATTGAAATAACCAAGAATAGTCTCTGACTCTGCCTTCATGCATAAGGTCTACATTAGTCTCATCAATGATCATACCAAAAGTCAATAGGGAAGATGTAAAAAGTTTCAAACCCCGACATGTTCCAACAACTGACAGCTTGGTTCTGGGTGCAAGCATGAAATGGAAGCCTTCTGAGATGTTTGGAAGCAACAAAGATACTAGTCCAAGTTGACAGATCCACTTTTGTTTGCATAATGTTGGAGCTAATGTGCTTGGGCTGAAAAGACGCAAACAATGGTGGACAGATCACGCAGGACAGGTACGTTTGTCGCCCTGAAGACTTTCAGAAGTTCTCCTATTATTTGGTCCACCAATCAACTTAATTTTCAAAGCAAAGTTTTTACAAGTGCAATCTAGGACCACTTTGTCACGCCATTAAAATTGATTGCCTTAATACCTTTTGGTTTGACTTGGGTTGCCGTATGACCTTTGGCCTTCCCTGGTTTTGCAGAATCCCCATTGGGTGGTTTCTCTGTTGGCTTTTCTGTTTCAATATCTGGTCTCCTGGCTGCAGCCCGTTGTGCTTTGTACTGACCAACCAAACCTTCTTGCTTCAGTGTTGCCTTTTAGAAGAAGATATACGAGAAACGATGGTTACCAAGGAACAATACTAACTCATACAGGTGAAATAAAATTTGTATGGGGCACTCCTTGTGATGGGCTACCGGCATGAACTTCTGAAAGCCTATGAAAGTACAGGGCACAAAGACAGTAGTTTTATTCTCCATGAATACCCACAACTATCACCATCTCTACTTATGTGAAGACTCTTGCTTTTAAAGCTGGCCCTGGTGAGTACCTGAACCAGAGATAAAAGTTTACATTTTTTAAAATACTGATGGATGCCCAGCTTATCGTGGAGTCATTCAACCTTGCCCTGATGCATGCTGTGATATGCAGGGCTTTCCATCTCTATTGAATAAAGTAGATTAGACCAGGTCCAAAAGTAATGCTTACACTAGGGTAATTCCAGGAATTAGGGGTCCCTTTTTTGGTGTCCCTGTCACATGTGACACATAATTTTGTCAAACAGTAATGACTTATTAATGCAAATTACCTTCCAAATAAATAGTAATAGTTTGAAATCAATTTCCGGTGGTATTTCCATGTCAAATAACAAAGGCCAGATGTAACAGGGACACACAAATGTCACACTTTTGGACCACTAATTTCTGGAATTACCCACTAGAGAATAGCACACACGTGCCTACATGTGCCCAGTGACCAGAATTAGTGACCTGTAGCAGCACCGTGCTTGTGGACGGGGGGTGCATGCATGCTACACAGAGTGTTGCAGACTTCCTGAATGCACCCACATGTCAATTTTAATTATCCGCCCTTGTGTGTGATGCCAGGGCAGAAACAGCGACTCTTTGAATAGCCTATACTACACAAATATTGACTACTTAAAGTGGTGTAATTGAAGTAGTCTCCGACAGTGATTCAGGGAGTATTCCATTTATCCAAGGCGAACCTAGGTCAAAATAGAATGTAGATATTTCAGTCTATTGGTCAGTCAACAGTTGGTAGAGAGTCAGTCAGTCATCAGTCATTCCATCATTTAGCAACGTAGCTAGCTTGCTGATCATTCCAAGGGAGGAAAGAGAGGAAAGACCACAGAAGAAACCTTAGGCATCGGTTGCAAGATGGAATACCAGGACAGCACCATTAAAGTCCAGAGAGGAAACCTTAGGCATTGGTTGCAATATGGAATACCAGGACAGCACCATTAAAGACCACAGAGGAAACCTTAGGCATTGGTTGCAATATGGAATACCAGGACAGCACCATTAAAGACCACAGAGGAAACCTTAGGCATTGGTTGCAATATGGAATACCAGGACAGCACCATTAAAGACCACAGAGGAAACCTTAGGCATTGTTTGCAATATGGAATACCAGGACAGCACCATTAAAGACCACAGAGGAAACCTTAGGCATTGGTTGCAATATGGAATACCAGGACAGCACCATTAAAGACCACAGAGGAAACCTTAGGCATTGGTTGCAATATGGAATACCAGGACAGCACCATTAAAGACCACAGAGGAAACCTTAGGCATTGGTTGCAATATGGAATACCAGGACAGCACCATTAAAGACCACAGAGGAAACCTTAGGCATTGGTTGCAATATGGAATACCAGGACAGCACCATTAAAGACCGCAGAGGAAACCTTAGGCATTGGTTGCAATATGGAATACCAGGACAGCACCATTAAAGACCGCAGAGGAAACCTTAGGCATTGGTTGCAATATGGAATACCAGGACAGCACCATTAAAGACCGCAGAGGAAACCTTAGGCATTGGTTGCAATATGGAATACCAGGACAGCACCATTAAAGACCGCAGAGGAAACCTTAGGCATTGGTTGCAATATGGAATACCAGGACAGCACCATTAAAGACCGCAGAGGAAACCTTAGGCATTGGTTGCAATATGGAATACCAGGACAGTACCATTAAAGACCACAGAGGAAACCTTAGGCATTGGTTGCAATATGAAATACCAGGACAGCACCATTAAAGACCACAGAGGAAACCTTAGGCATTGGTTGCAATATGGAATACCAGGACAGCACCATTAAAGACCACAGAGGAAACCTTAGGCATTGGTTGCAATATGGAATACCAGGACAACACCATTAAAGACCACAGAGGAAACCTTAGGCATTGGTTGCAATATGGAATACCAGGACAGCACCATTAAAGACCGCAGAGGAAACCTGAGGCATAGGTTGCAATATGGAATACCAGGACAGCACCATTAAAGACCACAGAGGAAACCTTAGGCATTGGTTGCACTATGGAATACCAGGACAGCACCATTAAAGACCACAGAGGAAACCTTAGGCATTGGTTGCAATATGGAATACCAGGACAGCACCATTGAAGACCACAGAAATGTGCCAATCAGCCTATTTGTCTGCTACCCACCATGAGTAGGTTTCTGTCTTTGTCAGCCTCCCTCAGCTGGGAGGTGACTCGATCAATTTCCAGCTGGAAATGTTCCTCCTGCGTCTGCATCATCTGAGCTGCCCTCTCGCGTTCCCGTGTCATCTGTCGCTCCTGCTGTCTCAAGGAAACCACTGGCAATGATAACCAAGGGAGTCAAACTCGTGGCTTTGTCACATTTTCAAACTGCATTAACAGGTCAAAAAAATTTTTAAAGGGTAGCTGCGATGAATTTTTTCTACCACACAATTTTTCTGCATCTTTGTACTTTTCTTCAACCCTTACACCCTCCTACCTGGTTGCATCAAAGAGTGCTCGCTTATAAACAATCAAAATTATCCATGTTTTCCCGGAAAACTGACGGTGCTGTTGCTGTGAAGTCATCTAGGGAAGACATGGTTCAGTGCATAGGTATTTCTGTTCAAATTGTGAACCCAGAATTTACTAACTGAAAACATTTCTGAGAGAGAGATTGATGGTTTCTTAATGCTATGTACATGAATCTGCAAAGAAGAGAAAACTTAGTCCAGGAATATCTACAAAAATGCAGGACTTTTTATGAACAAACCATTGTAACATTGAGGCTTCTTTCTGAGATGACATCACAGTTTTGCTCATGAATATGGAAATATCATTAGCATAAAAACCAAAAAAGGCATTAAAATACCTTGGAAATAGTGAAACCAAAGTTAAAAATGAGATTTACTACGGCACAAAGGTTGATTTTACAGGTTTGTGATCAAAAACATTGATTGAAGCTACCCGTTAAGCCAACTCACCGTGAATAAACCCAAACACTTTGCTAAAAGCTTTGTGCAGTAGTTTTCTGACAAAAAGTTTTTACCCAAGGACATACCAGCTTTGGCCTGTTCGCGTCTCGCATCATTCAGTCGTTTCTCCATCTCTGCAAGCTGATTGGTCAACTGGATCTCCATGGCTGCCATCTTATCAGCAGAGGCTGGCGGTGATAAATGCACGCACCATTTTATGAATAACAATACCAGTCAGATAAATTTGAAATGCACTGCACCTCAACAAAGCTACCAAGGTGCAGAGAGACCATTCTCATGTGCAAATTATGACAACAGACTGACTTTCATTGCCAGTTTTTCTTCTGCATATTGAAATTTCTGCCTGTGTGAATAACTAGTGAATCCACAAGGTTAAAAATGCATCTGTGCTTGTCATATAAACATAAAACAGAAAGGACAAAAGATAATACATGCAAGATGTCAACTGAGGTGTGCTATATTGCAGATTAATCCTTTTATTGGGCACAATTTGTTTGCTCTGAAATGTAAAATATCTTGATCCAAAAATAGCTGCAACAATAACGTGGCATGTAAGTATGAGGTGCGCTGTATTTGACAATATTCAATCAGGCTTCCTTCAATTAATTGGGCTGAACCCTATCAAGACCACGATAAAATCACAGTTGTTAACCAGTAACTAGTGCACAGCCGTACCACACCCATGTTATTATGTTATGATGTTCATGTGAAGCAGTATCCCACACATGCATTGCCAGTGTTGAAACATTTCTGTAAATTCTGTAAAACCACCTTAAAGAGGTCATCTTTAGATACTAAGCAGTAAGTATTTTGGCAAAAATAATACTGCTCGTTGGGGAAACCGGTTTAATGTAGAATGATACTCCTACATCGTATTGGCCCCAGACAGACTAACCTCTGTCAGCTGACAGCTGTGACTTGGCCAGCTCTGTCTTCAACCGGCCAATGGTCCTCTGGTATTCCTGGCACTCAGACTCTGCCTGGTCTAGCCTGCCGGACACACTCTTGAGATCCTGCCACAATGACACAGGGAAATGTCGAAATAAAATTCCGGAGTTCCATCGAATACACAAGGTTCAGAGAAGAACGCTATGCTATCTGTTATTATTAAATCTATAAATAGGATTGAAATTCTTAAAAAAATTTGTTTTCTCAAAGAGAAATCTACCCTTTTGGAATGAAATTTATATGTACCATTATATAATACCACGGGTATTGTTTTTACTCCATTTTGTAGATTTCAGGCCACTTTTGGTCATAGGGGTTTCACATGATGAAAACCTGATGCATTGCAAAACTGTCTTGAGATAAGACTAACACAGTTACAACTGACCTTTAACTGGTGCTGAAGCTTCAATTCCAAATCCTGCAGTCTTGCAGCATCCCTCTCGTGTCTGGATTCAACTGGGGGTAACGACATGAAAGCAATACATATTGGTGTAAGCCATCATGCCACAGGACGGAGTAATCAAACAGTCCTATTGTCTACAGTGACTATTATTTGGCTTTCTCAGTCGAGGACAAAAACCCCTGTTTCCTCTCAACTTCAACCAAATTGCACTGTTTCTTCTCACCCTACTCCGAAACTAACAAAGACAAGCAAGACAGCAATCTGACCCCAAAAAATACATCAAGCTGCCTGCTGAGTGCTCCATTGAAACAGAGTCACGCCAACACAGATCTGGCTATGTGATGTTGGGACTGACGGAACTGGCACCCTGCAAGTTGTCTTACATTTTGCTGTGACTTTGTTGTATTGCTCCTGCATGGCTTCAGAGTCCTGCTTGATCCTGGCTGCCAGGGCATCGCGCTCATGCGTCACCCGCTCCAACTCCGTCCTCAGCTGATCCAAGGACGATCTGGAGAGTTCAATAACAAAAGGCAATTGGCTCAGCCATGTAACCTTCACAGAAAAGGGATTTGTGAAATACACAATCCACATGACCTTAACTGTTGGAGGTCACTTCTCTGACAAATATACGGGGACTATCAACGTGTAAGTTAATGGCAAATGATGGCCTTTACAAACTGCTTTTCCCAAATGACATTCACAAGGTAATGGTACCTATGAATGTTAAGTGACAGAAAACATCAACAACCTACTGGTTGGTTGCAGATGTCACGACATATTCTCTGTCAAAATCAAAACCCTCTATGATAATAGCATCCACAAACTATTCCCAGGATCAGGTGAATAATTTGTTACAATCTGGCAGGCGAGGTTTCAAGTCATTTCCTTGTCTAACCTTTCAACGACCTGCTCCTTCTCATCTGGAGTCGGCTCCTGATTAGTGCTTGGAGTCTCTTTCTCCCCGAGTCTCCATAGTGCTTCCTTCCTGGCAACCAGTCCTGACGGATTCACAACACTTCACACTGAAATCACCGATGTTGTACACATCCTTGTATTTGACAGCTTTTTTGAATATCCATATTCTTGAAAATCAGGTGTCAAAAATCAGGGAACCGTGTCAAACACAAGTGAACTGCAGAGCCAGGACCTCATAAAATTTACAGCATCGGAACAGTGGACCTAGTACCCACTCTCTCAGCACGGAAGACAAGTATATTTCAACATGTCAGGTTGTTTGAGAACACTGCACCAGGGTTTGCACCAGCTCAAGCGTTAGAGAGTTGATGTACAGCTGTGCTGATTGGGCCACTCTCATCCTTCCATATTTATGTTTTCAGTTGACCTAACATGTAGAGTGCATTTTATTCTACACAGCACTGTTGGAATACTGAACCGGCCCAAAATACTGCTTCTATTGTCGACTCAAATCTTACATATTCGTACACCTGTTGAATCCTGTTGGCATGAAAAGGGTTTGTATACACCCTCAAGTGTACTCAGTAGAGGACTGTAGGATGACGATGCCACATACCTTTGAGGATTTCGATGCGGCCGACGGCGAAGCTGATTCTCTGATCAAAAGACCCCAACCTAGCAGTCAGGCTGCAAAGCTTCTCTTCGGTTCCAGCGTGCCTCTGCCGAAAGCTGACAAAATAGTCAACCAACACTTTCCAGCTGTACGTCAATTATACATGTATTTCTAAATGGCACTCTGGGCTGGCCTAGTGCTGGGAGAGTCTTGGAACCCTACCCCTCAAGTCTAGATTCCGTCTGCGATGAAGCACCTTGATGCTCATTCTTTACCTAAAGGCTGGATTTTTGAACCTTAACCGTAAAGTTTGTTGGCAAAACCTTGGCCTTAGCCATGAGGATTAGGGCTTTGGGATTTTTGCAGTCAAGGCCCATCAAGGCCTAAAATTGTGGCATTTAGATAAGTCACACATTAAAATGTGTGGGCATTTTGGGCTATCAAATTTGCCTCACAGCAAACCTACCAACCAATATGTAAAATCCCAGTTGCCTATGTGCATGAATTGCACTGTACACATTAGTTTACTATTTGCACCGTGGAACACCTTGCTTCCTAAACATATGACACAAGAGAAATAAACATGGAAGCCGGCAAGCAACACTAAGGCAGTGCTGATGAAATAATGAGTCATTTCCATCTTCTGCTGGATTGCATGAAAGACTGAACTGTACGTCAAGACTACGTGTAGATGGACACTACACCAGAGAATAAAGTACATTTGTCCAACATGGTTCTATGTTCATGAATATTGTCAAATCTTGACGTACACCAAATTGTGTATTACCAAATGGGCGACCAACAGAATTGACATGACACATTGAAAACACAAAACAGTCTTAAGCACTACCTTTGCAGCAGAGACGTGAGTTGGGGCACAGTCTCCTCATAGTCTTTCAGCTTAGCATCTAGGAGCTCAGCAACCTGTTGCACTGATGCCAACTCATCTTGGAGACTCTATACAAGCAGACAAACAAGTAACTCACTTCATTTGTTAGTCAAAACTAGGACCACAGAGAGCATAGAAATGTAATTCAATCTGGCCTTGAGAGCCCAGGCAAAAGGACACATTATAGGGAGAACTGACATTCAAAGGGTAAACTTTAGAACATTACCTATACTCCCACTGAGACTTTCTAGGTTAATATTTTTGAAGAAAGTCATGTGGCCCTGTGTAACACCCACTGAGGGCTCTAGACAACTACTGCAAAGTGAGGGTAATGACGCGGTTGCATTCAGATAACAGTTTGCAAGCTCCTCAATGAGATCAACTTCTCAAAGGCAGCACTTGACTAAATGATACCGGGCCATTCTCAGTCACAAATGTTTGATAATAAAGTGGGAAAGCCTGTCGACATTCTTCCTTTGCCTCTGAAAGTGGCCCATGTACATGTATATTTCCATTATACCATTAATATTAATCTACTGAGTTTTTAAATAATAACTTTTGGTATAAAACCTGCTTCTGTCTGATGCCACACACGTAACCGACCTTGACTTGACCCCAAGCCCAAAGCGGGAAAGCTAAGAAGAAAAAAACTAACAATTTTAAACGGGGTCAGTAGATTGATATTAATGGCATAATGGAAATATACACAGGCCATTTTCAGAGGCCAAGAAAGGTTATCAATCATAGGACTTCCCAATTTTTTGTCACATATGAAACCAAGAATGGTTCTACATCCTATAGTAATCAAGGATGTTAGCAACCTTCTGTCTATAGTTCATCTATGATGTACATTGTACATCTACACTGCCCCATTCACATGACTGGGTATTGCATTCCTGGCAAGTTCCCCAAAGATACATTCATCCCATATGATTGTGAACCGACTTGAACAGTTAGTTAAAGTTGTGACAAGTATAAACCGACATGTCCCAATTGGATCACCTGACTCTGTCCCCTCTCAAGTTGAAGCTGAGCTTCCCTGTCCGCAATGGAATGTTCCAACAGGTGGCATTTATTCTCCAGACTAGTCATCTTCTCTTCAAACTCCGCTACCTTCAGAAACAACGACACAGAAGATGAGCATCAGTTCTGCCCGGAAGCACGGTAGCACGCCGGGGATGACGTTGACCAATATTCAGCTCAAGAGCAGATACAATGGTACTTTCCCTGTTCTGCTTCACATGCAACCAGTTCAAGCAACAACAGCTGCTGGTGATGTTTATCACTAGCACTTATTGGTAGCATGTTACTCTTTCAGTTATCATAACTGAGTTTTCGTAACATACTTGAGAAAAAAAAATTACAGTTTTCTAATATTTCTTTCACAGTTTTCATATTTGATTTTTGTATACTTTTGAAACACTGAGACATCCTTTGCTGGGATAGACTGATGAGGTGTGTGTACTGTAGTGATGCCATTTTGGTGGCACAATCTCTCCACCCCAAAGATCAAGAGAAATAGTCCTCTATGCAGTCCGAGTCAAACAGTAACAAATGGTCAAAATTTGGTCAATACGCTTTTAACAAATGACAGCCGTATTATCATTACATCGCTTTGTACATCCATAAAAATCTACTGGCCACAGCAGCTAGTCAGTCCAGAATTTAAGTCTCAGTGGGGTGCAACAGACCTACCTGCACACCCACGAGGGTGCCCAGTCATGGTTGAGGCATACCACTTACTGTTCAGTATACCGCAGCAGGCATTTTACACAAAAGCATCCAGCATTACTGGAGTACCCCTTGAGAGTGCAAAGCAATCCCGCAGTCAGGTGGGTCTACTAAAGTATGCTTGCTTCCGTCACTGCGAGAGTTTCGGCATGTTCGTCAGCAAGAGCATTTAAAACTGGTCAATTGAAACTCTGACTTGAGAGAGTGTTATTGCTGAACCATGTGACCAATCCATCACTGTTGTGGATAGACACTGAGGTGCTGTCCATAGTAGTTAGGTTGTGCCTACAAAGCATGTGATAAATGGCACAAGGCATAAGAAAAAGGCAGAACCAGCACCCAGTGATGGATCGCCATAATGGCAACCGTACACAGCACAAGTGGTGATCCTTATGCCATTTGACTAGGACTTCTGGCTAATTTGAGTGGAAATAAACCTGAATATTTGGTTTACAACGTTGGACGCACAGCTGCTTAGGAAACACTTGCCTACCTTAACGGTGGTGGATATCGGGGAAACCATGCGGTCACATGGTACTTGGAGGTCTTCTGATTGGGCCCTATTACTGTCTGCCTGGGTCTGATCATACCTGCCACTTGTGGTCTCTCCTGACGTTTCTTCCAACAATCTCTTGTGATTTCAGCTGGACGAGGAGCTCAAACACTTTCTCCCGCCACCTGACATCAAGGAATGATAACAATCAAATGAAAATTTAAAAGGACTTTTCCCGGCATCCATGCTTAACCACTTGCTGCCGGGGGACCCGTTTTTGAGCACATAGGCTTTAAACACGAACCTGGGAGCCCGAAACTGGGACAAAAGAGCTGGGTCTTGTAACAAAAGACTGAGCTGCTGGGCATTAACAACTTTTTTCACTCTCAATAGTGGAGATAATCCAACCTTGTTTTGAAACGGTATACCACGAGTTTGGGCATTTTGTGCCAGCAGATTACCACCGGGAACAAAAGCCCTCCACCACTGCACCGATGCGCCACACAGCACAGCTGCACACTAATCTGACCCCTATCGAAAAGAGGTCAGCAGTGCACTGTGCTAGATTCGTGAACAAAAGAAAGTTATATAACACCGCACCATCTGGGCTCTTTTTACAAGGCTGCAGGCCTGGCTGAAATACACGGGCGTCAACAGATTTTGTCTCTCAGACTAAAGTGGCCACCAAACAGTAATTCATGTGGGTGTAAACGTCCATTAATTGATATGCTGAATTTCTGACGATTTTTGAAAACTGAAAATCTTGAAATTCGCCCGTATGTGTGCGCTGCATTTTTCAAACCACCCGGCAGCATGTGGTTAAAGATAAATTCTGAAGACGGCCTATCCTGGGACAACCCAGGAGGAAAGTTTGCATCATGGAATCAAACTACAACAGGATACTCTAATTTCTTGATTAATTACCAGAGGTTGTCCAATTTTCATCTTGATTTTCCATGCAGTGATAAAGTGAATAAATCATTCATTCTCAAAACATTAGAAATGGCCAAACTTTCTCATCCCTTGCATGGAAAGACCTGTCGATCAACCTATCTGGGGATGATTATCAATTCTTATTATTAAAACGAGATCCACAAATTGAAACTTTACCTTGTGAGTAGCAACTGCAGTTTCTTCCCACTGTCCACACTTTCACCCTTGACCTTGGTAAACAAATTAAGCACTTTAACATGAGACTGAAGAGTGCAAATGCATTAAATCCAGAACAAAAACTTCCCACATGTAACATTCATCAAAACATATTCATAAATACCTCACATACTTTTCCTGTTCAACCACGTGCAACGTGATCGTGTATTAACATTTGATAATGCCCCTGCGTTGTGATAATGCCCGCTGCATAAAGCACCTGGATACAAGATAGTTTAATTGATTCCATTTAGTCAAGAGTCTGTGTGCACGCAGCTCGCTACGCACGCACCAAGTCCATATAAGAGGATTCACCTAGACTACTTGCACACAGAGTATACCATCGAATAGACGGGGGTGTTTGGGGACATGAAAGTAAAATTCTTGAACAAACTCTTTGGGAATTTATGGTATATAGATTTCCTTTGACTCTCTGACTATTGGTATTTACAATGGGATTAAATATGTGCTTAGTCTGTCTTTACATTAACCTTTAAGACCAGCTAAGGAGAATGAATGCTGATAAGACCCGAGCGGCAAAGTCACGTCCGGTCTCCTGAGCCAGTCTTAAACGCATGTTTAAGACCAGACACGCACATATTTATTCCCTTATTAATGAAGCTCCTATTAACTAGTGGAACTAACTTTTCACATTGCAAACACTGTACCTCTAAGCTTTTCCAAGCTATACCTCTAAGCTATACCTATAAGCTTCTCTGAGCTATACCTCTAAGCTTCTCTGAGCTATACCTCTAAGCTTCTCTCAGCTATACCTCTAAGCTTTTCCAAGCTATACCTCTAAGCTTCTCTGAGCTATACCTCTAAGCTTCTCTGAGCTATACCTCTAAGCTTCTCCAAGCTATACCTCTAAGCGTCTTAAGCTATACCTCTAAGCTTCTCTAAGCTATACCTCTAAGCCTCTCTAAGCTATACCTCTAAGCTTCTCTAAGCTATACCTCTAAGCTTCTCTAAGCTATACCTCTAAGCTATACCTCTAAGCCTCTCTAAGCTATACCTCTAAGCTTCTCTAAGCTATACCTCTAAGCCTCTCTAAGCTATACCTCTAAGCTTCTCTAAGCTATACCTCTTAGCTTCTTTAAGCTATACCTCTAAGCTTCTCTAAGCTATACCTCTAAGCTTCTCTAAGCTATACCAAATTTACAACTCAGCTAGTGATTAGTATTGTCGAGTACAGTTGAGTATATGTGTAGTATCTGCGTTATATAAATATTTCCATATTATTATTATTACCTTCGTGTCCACAATCATCAAATGGTTTGAAATGAGGACTTTATGAAACATGAATTTCTGGGAAAGTAGGAATTGAAGGAGTCACAACTCTCTTACCCTTGATAGCTCGGCTTCTTGTATCCCTAGGATCTCATTGGTTGATGACAAGCGCACGTTAAGCAACTGTACAGCAGAGTGCTGGTTATCCAAATCCTTCTCCAAGTCCTGCCATGGAATTATATGAGTAACCATAGCCCCGACAAGATTAATAAAAAACATCCATTCTTTTCAAGTTATTTTTCACAAAACAAAATAAAATGTTCATGGATATTTCTAAAAGTTCCATGTACATGTACATGTAATTCAGATATCTTGGGTCTAGAATTAAAACTGAGATTGTATAACTATTCTTTTCAAATTTCCCTTCAAGACGTACATGTACTTTGCCGCTGGGATGTTAATTTTAATAACAGGTTTTTCCATTACACTGATGTATATTCACAATAACTGGATACTCAATGCTTGTATGAGAGCTTGTGAAAAATTCACACGGTTACTCGGGTGGGACTCGAATCCATTACCTCCTGCTTACAAGTGCAGACGTCTTAACCACTCAACCACCGAGCTTGCCAGGGTCAGCTGGCCGGTTCGAGTCAGGTGGAGCAGCAGGTGCCACTATTTTAAGATGTACTTTGCATCAGGAGGATGCTAATTTCAATTAGGTTTTGCTCTTACACCGATGTTTATTCATAAATATTGTGTACTCTGTGCTTGTGAGCTTTTGCAGAAGCCTGTTCCAGCTATCTGCAGAGTGTGGAATGGAAATACTCACTTTGATCTTCTTGAGTAGTTGGTCTCTCTCCACCTGCCAATGAGCCGTGCTCCTGCTCGTTGTCTGAGCGTCGCCGATATACGTCTTGAGCTTGCTAACCTGACTCTGCAATGACTCAATAGTCAGGTTCTTCTCTCTGTTGCACAATCAAAAGGAGAAAGAAATGCAGGATGCCATGACGACAAACACCACTATTTCAGCTGGTAATCAACATTGAATATGTGGCATAGCATGTACAAGTACATGTATATTAATGGTACAGTAATGCTGCATTACAACTACAGCAGACTGAATAGATCCAAAATATGTCATAGATCAAGATAAACACGTACATGTATCTTCCAGAGTCACTCTCTTAGGCTTGACTTTGGCTTGACTTACTTGAAGTGTGACTCACTAAAAACTCGAAACTCACACAACAAAATTCAAAAAGCATCTTGCCAAAGACAAGATGCGGTACCTGTTGCTGTTAACGAGTTCATTTCTGATCCTCTCACTCTCCGCCTGACTTGTGAGTAACTTCTCCCTCAGTTGACTCACTTCCTGCTTGTACAGTGTCTGAGTTCTCATTAACTCCTCATTCAGGCTCTTGATCGTGTCCTGCTTGGATGTCACCTCTGAATCGTGCTTTGTCTTCAGTATGCTCATCTGGAGAAATTAACAAGTGAGACCAAAAACTGTCAGTAAGCCTCAAGCTGGACCAAGAGAGGGCACAATTTTCTTAGTAACGAAGGCTCCTTTGGTCAGAACTAAACTTTGCCGAACGACGATGAAGTGCACACATTACAGTCGCATTGCATCCAACAAAATGAACCCTCCCGACCAATATGGCTCTTTTCAACCGATGAGGAGGAACTTCTGCTTGTGGCGGATTGTAAAGGAAAGATCTCGTGTGCCCTGTTAAAACAATTCCTGCGGAAAGGCCACATGACCGACAATTCAAGGCAAAGCCAATGACTTTTAACTGTATCATGATAAAAGGACTCAGCTGTCAACTTTTATTGGGGTAATACTGCAGCACATTTATGTTGATAAGTATCGACATGTAACCCCCCCAACATTTTAGTTCTTGATCCGCCCTTGACTTCTAACATTCTGACGACCCTACGGACCAAGTGATTTGGCTTGTTCACTGCTGTTTGAAATTTCTCCAGGCAAACTGCAAACATGTACATGTATTTGCCAATATTAAACATCAAGCCAAAAATGCTACAAATATTGATTCTTGATTAGAGTCATTTTGTTAAATACAAAAAAATCATCTTCTGCAACATTTTCACCCCTGCTGTGGAACAAGATTTGTAACAACCGCCAGCCAAGCACAGCTGCCCAAGCCATGTACAACAAACAGTCTGCCTTCACGAACTTGCCAAACACTGTGTGTGAGATGCCTATGTACACGTCTGTCATACACGTCTGTCATCAGAGACCAGGTACATGCAAGCTTGACAGTTTAACCACCCAGTGCCATGAATATACACATACTTGATGTACACCGTCAAATTGCGTTTACAGGTTCTCAGACTTGAACTGGTTCAACCAAATCCTACGGGTACAATGTACATGTAGATGAGTCAGGCTCAATTGATTAATTGATCCGGTTGATGTAGGTCTACCTGCGCTCTGAGTTCTTCCTCCTGGCATTTCTTTGTGGCCATGAGTGACGCAGTCTCCGTCGTGTACTTGACCTCCACTTCTCTCAGTCTCTCCTCCAGCTCGCCGACCTCCTTCTGGCGCTGTGACCTCAAGGTCATGACCTCTGACCTAACCTGGGCCAGCTCAGTGGCCTGCTTGCTCAGGATGTCGGCCGTGTGCTGAAGGTGGAAGAACTGGTGGGTGGGGAGGGGGGACGGTGGAAGAGGGGGCTCTGGAATTGGTCTTGATACTGCCGTGCAAGGCTGAGAATACAATACGTAAGGAAAAGTTCACATGGACTCCTACTATAGCCCTGCAATTCAATAAAGAATAAATGCAATATTGACTTTTAAGATAGGACAGTTTCAACATTTCCCAACTTCCTAAAGCAATACTTTACATTCAGTATGAATTTTGTGGTGGGTGTAAAACTTTTGAGACAAGAAAAACAGAGCTTGTTACCAGTAACAGGAGGATTTCTTAGAAATATCAACTGAATATACATGTACCATGTTTATTTATAAATTAATTATAATGGCTGGTTGTCCATTTTGTCTCCTATTTGATGAACGGAATCCAAACCAGACTTTTATTGGCTTTTCCAAAGGTTAGAGGACCAAGTTTATTGCCAAAAGAGTAATAACAGTGTCCTTAAATTGAGGTTAACTGACTAATGGCAGGTCCATGAGTTGTGAACCATTTCTCATGTTGTAATTATGAGGAAAGACCCTCTTTGCAGGGTCAGATTACGTACAAGGCCAGTACAGTAACTTGCTCCATGCATAACCAGTCCTTTACGGTGACAGGATGGAAAGGCTGGAGCAGCATTGAAACTTTATTGGAATTTTATTTATATTCGTAGTGTACACTGCGGATTCATACAATTTCTGGCGGGTAATCCATGCCAGACTTTGCAAACCTGTGTGTGCACGTGGTCCGCCAAACAAGGAAGACTGTTTCTTTGTAAAATCCACTCTTGTTCACAGTAACCAAAAACGTGACTGGATCCCATACAAAACGAGTCTAAAGGCAATTTTTGTCAGTGACTTCATTTCGTTTGCATAAAGCAATCCAAGCTCTTTCTTCCCATACATGTACATCACTCACTTTGGAATCTTGCTGCAAAATGGACATTAAATTAAAGGTATGTACAAGTACATGTATGTGGGCGAAATATTATGTTGACGATTCCAAACTGCTTTCAATTTTGCAAGAATCTTTACAAGCCTACAACACAAAAAATGGCCACCAGGAACTTTGGACGCATTATATTAGGTTGGGTCACAACTGGAAGATGTGTTGACCTGCGTGAGTGTACAAACTTCTTCTTCTTAAAGAAAGCATGGGTTGTACATGTATGTACATGTAAACAGAAAACACTATATCGATAAACAACACTAGGTCATCATGAGTGAACAGCAAAGGCTTGTGTAGAGGACAACGGTTGCTTTCAGTGATCACTCAGGCAGCCTGAATCTTTACTGAAACTTACATGATCGCACGTCTGCTGCTCCTTGGAAACGGTCTTCTCCCGTGGTTTTGTATTTCTGCCAAAGAAGCAGCAGTGGAAATGCAATTTTTCAGGGGTGTTAAATCTCAAAAATACACCCAAGTCTAAAATTACAAGTCTGTTAATACAAACAAGTTATGAACTTCTTTACTTCTCTACATTAACAGTTAAGTCTGCAATTTGGTACATGTCTTTTAACTCAAAGTAATAAAACAATGGGGTCATTTTACTACTTTTGTGTGCTTGTCACAACTGAAATATAAATTTGTAAGTTTACAACCCTTTTTTTTTTACTTCAGACAGTGACTAAGTGATGCAAATTATCTGCCAAACAAATTTGGCTGGAAGTCAAATTAATATTTTCCTTTTCAAATTCCACAGGTCTCGTATAACAAGGACCTCCCCCAAAATGTTATACCTTTTGACCCCAAAGTTGCAGAAAGACCCACTAACAAAATTACCGAAGCATTTCATTTTCTTGCTGGAGTTCATCAAGCCTGTTTCTGGCGTGGGCCAAGGCTTGCCAGGGATCAGGTACATCCCTCCTCTGGAAGGACGAGGGAGGAAGCAGGCGAGTACCTTCAGCTGTGAAGGAAGAATGACCCGCAAAAAAAGGGTTTGCATAAGTTGAACGAATTCAGGAAATGGTGAGAGGTGGTGTTCATGGGTCCTTAAAATTAGCTGTGTCCCCTTCCTAACCCAGCCTCCAAAGTGCCATATTTAAAATCTCTAAGCCAGCTCTTCTTTGTGAGAAAGACACCTGGTTGTCAGCGCAAGTTGCCGTTATCAAACACAGCATGATGTGGTAACATTCAGAAGGCTGCTTTTACAGGCAAGCTACATGTACTGTGTCATTAATTAGTACAAGATCTGGCACATGACCGCTGAGATGTTAATAAATGAGTATCTTCTTCTTTGTAACACTCCAAAAGGAAAATAATCAACTCAGCAGTCAGGAGAAACTAAATCCAGTTCCATGACAAACACAGTTACAGGTACACGTACATGTAGAAATGGCCTCTGCATATGTACATGTATGTACATGACATACATGTACATGTATTGTTCACTTCAGTTCTGTTCACTTTAATTTCTACATAACATTACTCTGTAGAAACAGTTTCACAAAGTGTACACTGTAAGTGTATAATGCGTGATTTCGAATTGGCATTAACAGTGTGAACGTGTAAAATTTGCACGTCACTGTTTACCATTGTCAACTGAAGGCTGACGTACACATGTACATGTGCATGTAGGGGATGTACAATGTACATGTTCAGTTCATGATGTCAGCAGACCAGGAAGAGGACACAGTGTGGTGTGTCAGCAGGAGGGACTCTGAACTGGACAATTTCTTGATATGAAACAGCCATCATCCTTTTGGGGGCAACGGTCTGGTAACTGAGGTCACATACCGTACCAAGGGGGAAAAAATGGCTGCACAACTTTGAGTTTCAAATGCTTAGGCCTGAACTTTGTTGTCTGAGGCTGAAATTTTGAATGTTAGTAACTTGAAATGTTGGAGGTAAACTCATAAAAAAATGAAGGATTGGGAAACTGAGATAGTACAGTCATTTATCTTGATTTGATTCATCCCCTTGGAAAGAGTTCCACATCCGGACATCAGTTGACACCCTGTGCACAAACCCTACGAGACTGGTCTGAAAAATACTGTTTTCTAACATGTCTAAGTGCATGCTTCTTTATTTTCATATTTAATTTGACTTTTAAGGCCATTTCATGACTCTCGGATGACTAATAAAACCCTTAAAGGGGGAAATTAGTGATGTTAGTATATGGAACTCTTACAACCAAAAAAAGTCACTGGGAAAAGTAGGGATAACGCTAAAAAAGTTTAGAAAACTTATTTCCAATGCGGTCCCACATTCATGTAGAAGCAAACATCATAAACATGTATGCATTCATCATCAAATGTGCTTGCATGTGTAGCCATGGCAAACGTTTGCCCAGCAATGCAGCATGTATGCAGCCATGGATACAGCAAGGCAAGTCTCCTGACCATGCTGACTGGTTCAGTCAACAATGGTCTCTTTTCAACTGCGAATTAGCACCACCAGAACAAAGAGCCCTAGGCTATGGTGTAAATCAAAAATACATGGCTGGGCCACACACGTCGGGTGCTGCTACAGATGGTAGGCCTACATGTACATGTAGGCTAGGCCCTAACGTTAACTGTGTAACTTAATAGGCCTAACATTAGTTTTAGGGGGATTGTATACTTTGGGACCCTCCAGGTTTTTTTTGTCATTTTAATCTTGCAAAACGGGTAAGTTCCTCCAGAGAACAAAGGCAAGAATCTCTTTTTTGTGCTGACTCTATTGTTTTGAAATTTCGAATTGTAACTTGTGAAAAAATGTGACATTCTTACTGATAAACAAGTCATGCAAATTTGAATCCACCATGTACAGTAGCATGTGTTAAAACACTCACAGTTTCCTCTCATACATGTAATTTCCCTCAAAACTAAAAAATCTGCCCTTTTTTGACATTAACCCTACAGTTATTGAGCATGATGTCTCAGTCATATACTAAGGTGAATTCAAAAGTTAAAATGTAGCTCTCTCTTCTATTATTGGAACAGGGTCCCCAAATTTACAATCCCCAGTTTTAGACACCTTCAATGACTGACACTGCATTTTTTTTGTCCATTACTGAACTACATGTACCTGTACATGTACTCAACTCAGGACAACTCGACGATAGGTCTGTGCGTCAAACTGAAAAAAAATCGGCTGTCTAGACAAGTCGTCCATTGAGATGACAAGTCGACTTGTTTATGTGGGTGCGTCTAGCTATTAAATAAATTTCCCGGGCCCAGACACAATAACCTTAATGAAATTTGATTGAAATCACAGTCCAAGTCAGCACCGGTAATCTATCGCATTGTGGTACATGTATGCAGCCAGCCACCATTTTTGCTTTACCACGCCATGCATGCACCATCTGACCATCCGCTGCCACTAGCCGCAAACCTGTGTGCCGTGCCTTGAAGCCTGTGCGTGAAATGTACACAAATTTTGCCCAATAACATTCATTGCAGTTTGTGCTAAGCATTGATCTCCATTTGCCATTAGTTAGGGGGCCTATACTTAGCCTATAGTTATAATGGAGATCATGGAGATCCATGGTGTTACATGTAAGTTACAGCTTAACATCCGCGCATGCTTGCCATGTACATGTACTTGAATTGTCTCTGGGTCAAAGTTGACTTGTCTTGGCTGATGACTTGTCTGAATGGTCGAGTTGTCCCAACGGAAGAGTTGTCCAGTAACTTTGCCTGCTATTTTTAATGGTTCATATCAAATTATCAGCAGTGGCATAGCCTTGGGGGTGGGGGCCAAGGGGCACGTCCCCCCCCTCAAATCCCAGTGCCCCCAGGCATGCCAGGTGCCTCCCCTCCCCCGGCCCTACGAAGAAAAACCAGATGAATGGATATTGAACAAGGTTAACAACAAAGCTTGCCCCAAAAAACCACACCACTGAAAGCTGGTGACCCCCATAACATGCTGATGCCCCTTGTGTCCCCCCCTATCCCACGGTCCTGACGGTAGGCCTAGTAGTACTAGTAGTAGTAGTTAGTACATGTACATGTACATGTAGTATTATTAACTATTATACTATTATCCTAGCTGGGCCTACCGTCACTGCTTACATGTACCAGTGCCTTTTTTAAGCACTCTTAACAAAACATTGGCTTTCAATCTGAACGGGCAAAAGACACAAATTAAATCTACTGAAAAAAACTGGGCACAAACCCCTCATTTCTGGCTCAACAAGTGGCTGGGCAAAATGTGAAGGAGGATTCAAGTTCGCCGCCATGATGAGAAATTACTGAATACGCCCTCTGTTGTTCAAATTACAAAAATTCTTCCCAAAATCGCTGCAAATATCCCACATGGACTGTTCACAATCCACTGCACATTATTATCATTCAACGAGTCAGGTCCTCCGGCACAGCATTACAAGGAACCACATAAATAAAGTACGATTTCATTGCAACGAATCATTTATTTTCCAGCACCGTGTAACAAACACAATTTTATTAAGCTGCTGAGAAATTACGGTTTCAAAAAGAAGTGGTACTAGGCTGTCGGTTCCACTGTTTCCTTAAATTGCCAAAGTGGAAAATAATTATAAACCAAACCCGGCGATTCTGCCAAGATAAGAACGATCTTGTCTTTTGAAAATGCATCAAAATATAGATTAAATACACCAATTTGTACACACATGTATTAGATAACTATATATGCAAGTGCAACAACAACAATACTTGATTACATTTACACAACACTAAAAGGAAATACCGCGAAACAATTACAAGAAATCCACTGCAAGAAGAAATGAGCGGCCATTACAGGTAGATCCGTCAATAAGCAATGAGGTATGTTATATATTATTGGTAAAAACTGAACTATACACTTGTTACAAGCAGATGGCAGCCACTGACATACAAGCGAGAATGTTACAGCAACAAGTGACAGTTACATTTTTACTGCTGTTCACATCATAAATGTGTGGCAATGTTAAAAAGCAGGCAACTGTGACCATTCCTTACCTGAATGAGTAAAAAGTCACTAAAAACATACTCAAAAACAATAACTTGCAGGTTTAGCATCCAATTTCTATTTGATTGGCTCCAGCTAACTTAGGAGACCAACTTTGTTGTGTTAGACAACTGAAACTTGTGATTTCCAAACTTTACTCTGAAAGATCTTCTAAAGAAGTGTGCAAAAATAATCCATATTTCCATTTGCTGCTGCACTCACGAGTGAAAATGAATGCCAATTATTTTCTGAGATTTTTCTTCTCATCAGGTTGAACGGGTCACTGTGCTTCTAAGCAATGGCACATCCAAGGGGGGCCTCCCCCCTTTACTATTTTTTCTTCTTTTTTTAATACTTTCTGAAAAACGAAGATACAATACACACCGACATCTGAAGCTACTACCGTAATAAGTAACCATATGTCCCACTCTCCAGTGGTGCCAATGCGGGCGGAGGTGGATAATTTGTTGGATAATTTCCCGTACGAAGCCCCTCTCCCAACAATCCTGGACGTACCACTGCTCCAAGACATTACATACATGTATTAGGGTAAACAGACCAGCTATCCATGGTTCTGAATTAACTGTGGAGTGGAATGTCTCAGTGCTGAAGTATATACATGCACTTGAGGTAGAAAGTAACACGAGTAGAATAACTGTGCCATCATTAACACACTTACTGCCAAAGACTAGACGTTAAGAAATTATTCACATATACTGTTGTCGAAATCTGTGCAACAGAGCCAATGTAACTAACATGATTCAGTTTTTCAGAGTTTCTCAAGAATTGATTGAAGCAGCAAGCTGGGTTACACCAAGGACTCTTTACACATTACATTTATCACCCTAAGTTAAAAGTATTCCACCTTGACAGTGGCAGTTTCCAAACGAGTAAAAATGCAGATGTAAAATTATTTTTTTTGGTTAAAACTGATTTACAGATTCTGAAGAAACAGGCTTATTCAACACATACCATTCACGTTTTGTACTACAAGTGGACAGCGCAGTACTTTCGCATCACAGACCCTGATATTTTTAATACCTTTTTTTTTTCTTTCTAAAAAAAATACTTTAAACACATACAATGCAAAATATACAAATAAATAATACTGGTGTGTGCAAATGAATTGAAGTACTGTCAATTAAATAATTCAGTATTGCTTCTGGAATTGTTACACCCTGCACCTTTTACAAAAACACTCTTAAAGCATAATGCTTTATTGTAACTCGCTTTGTTCTGCATTGCAAAGCATAAACTACAAAGTGTTGTTAATGCATGATGGACACTGGAGCAACTCCAACTTGTTTGAGATGGACGCATGCTTCTTCAATCTAAGGTGGGATTGTTCCAACTTGTAAGCAACGATTAAACTAAACATCAGATGTAAACTTCTGAGAATGCTAGCCCTACACATATCTAGAGTCCCCCCCCCGATACCGGTGGCAATCCTTCCAAACTACAGAGTACAAGTACATGTATTTTGAGAGGAAAAAGCAATCTTTCCACTTTGAAGGTGAACACATGTACACTTTCTATACTCTTTCTTTTTATGTCGAATTGTAAAGTTCAATAGCGGAACCAACATGGATGACATTCTTGCTCATTTCAAAATAGGTACTTTCCTCCATCAATTTAACTAGGGTTTAACTGTACATGTTAACAGCTTATCTAATGTCCAGCATAAGATATTGCTTTCCTTAGTGACAGACATGGTATAAATTTACACTTTTTAGTAAAATATTACCTTCAAGAGGCTATACTGTTTGTGGCTGACAGCAATGAGATTAAGTATTACTGTTATGAATGCTTCGTATACAGTCACTTCATTGTAATAGAATGGAACCCTGCTATAACAAACACCATGGGGCTGAAACAAAGTTGTTTGGGATAGCAAAAATCTGTTACAGCAATTTTCAGCTGCCTTGCTTGTATTTAAATTTCAAAATGGTATTTGCACTGAAACCTCATCAGGTGGTCCATGGAGAATTCTTTTTTACTTGAGGCACAGCCAAGGGAATGTACAATATTATATGGATCACTGAGAAAGGCTAGCTTTACTACATCCTGAGATAAAGTCGTCAATATTTGGTTTTATAACACCACTCCCACAGATTCTGTTTGTGTGATAAGTGATTAAATACAGTAAAATGTTCTATTCAAATATGGAATATGCTGAAAATTCACTGCCAGCATTTTCCTGAATTGCCTTTTTTTTTACCAGTGTTGTATGACTCAAGTCCGGGACTCGGACACGAGTCACATTTTTCATGACACAGACTCGACATTGGTGACTCGACTACAACACTGCTCTTTACAAAATGACCGAACCCAGGTCTGTAGCACTAGTGCTTGGAAACGGGCAACACGCACAAATAACACTGTTTGCTTTCCATGTTATCACTTTGGTTGTAGCAGGTACATGTAGAGTTCTTTCCTTGCTATGGACGCTCTACTTTTGGCTACGCACAGTAAGGTACCAAGTACGAGGAATGCCATCTGACTAGATCTCAGCCAATCAAGGTACAGAATCTGTGGATGAGGTGTTATAATACATTCCTAATACCTCAGACAGTTTCCCTGTTCAACAACGTGAAATGTGATCATGTACATGAATTAACATTGGATAATGCCCACTGCAATTTCATGATGCCCGCTGAGTAAAAGACATGCTGGCACCTAGATACAAGACAGCTTAAGCAATTCCAATTGTTAGAGTCTGTGTGGCACACATGACTCGCCACCCACGCGCCAAGACCATATAAGGAGATTCTTCTGGACTACTTAAACGAGGAATATACCATCAAATGGACAGGAGTGTTTGGAAAAATGAAAGTAAATTTTAAAGCGAAATCCTTGGAAATTAATCACATATTGGTTTCCTTTGACTCTCTGACTGTTGGTATTTATAAATGGGAATTAATATGTGCTCGGTCTGTCTTTAATAATGTTTAATATCAGCCAAGCACATATTTATTCCCTTATAAAAGTAAATGCACCAAACAGATGATATCCAGAACGGGCGGTGGTTACAAAATGCTACTTATGGAGCATCAGCAAGTTTTCGTCAGCATGTTCAGTGCATGTGCGGTTTCATGCACGAGCAGTGAATGACACTTTTGCCAATGTCAGACAAAAATTCAGACATGAAGTTTGTTTTTTCCCCCCCAAAAGTCAGATTTCAGTGATGCAAGTATTTTACGCCCACCTATCAGGACCAAAAGGGAAGAGTGGTGCTTGTTACAGCAGTATTCTAAGACAACAATGTATTTTAATCGGTTTTTCATACCAATGTACTTTAACAGCATGTTAAATATAAATACTTTGTGCTAGATGGTGATGGAAGAAATCTTGGAATTGCACGTACATCCTAGGTAGAGCGAACGCTACACAGGTCCAATACAGGAGTAATATGGACCAACTGCTGCACTTCGGTGGGCTGTGTTCGCGCAGCTACTCCTAAACGGCAAAGACCACTGTACAGCTTAGCCCACTACAGCAAGATATGCACCTATCATGCAATGAGTTTTGTAGTGCTGGCTGAGCATTACTGGGTCTTGCGTGACACGCAAGTCCTTGCCAGGCATGTGTATTCAATGCAAGCCTACGGACATAGAAACTCCAAAGTTGGCCGGAATCTCGTTTCTCAAATGTCTGTATTCTGACGAATGTGTGGTTGTTGACCTCTTCTGGAATGACAACTTCTGGGTTACGCCTGAGAAGTTTCAACAGTTTTTGACTTGCACCTAGTCTTCTCCATTTCTTGGCAGCATCTCCTGGGACACTTTCTTGAGAAGAGCCACTATCCCATCATGCCCTGAAAACCAGGCAAACAGAATACATTTCTTAGTGAGTGCTTGACACAATGCATTGGTGTACATGGGGCAGGCTTTAGTGATAAGCATTGATGACGACGTCACCTGGGCACTGCGTTACATGTTACTGCGTAGACGTAAATTAATCACAACCAAGACACCCATTGGGGATGACATCCCAGCCAACCAGGCATTAGCCATTTTGCACTGTCAATAAGGCTCTTTATGGCTAACAAGCACCACCAACCCACTGAATATACAATCCTTGGTGTGCGAAGTCCACCTGCCAACAATCTCAAATTATTTGCAATTTTCATCTGCAAAAAAAAAATTCAATAGGAAAAGAATTCTGAATTAGAATAACTGAGGTCAAGATAGATGCCTTCTGAAGACCCGAGAGGAAAACGTGAGGACAACCACTTTCCAGAGTTTTCTCAAAGAAAACAGTTTCTTTTACCTCCCTCTTCTGCCCAGTCGAGGCAAGTCTGTCTCTGAGCGTGGCTGCTGATGACATCCTCACTGCAGGCCAACTCCACATTTGCTCCATGGTCAAGTAACAGTTGGACTACCTGAATGTGACCATGGTAACAAGCACTGTGCAATGCTGAATATAAAAGAACAGCATGGCAAAATGTTATTCAACCAGAACAGGAATAAAAGATGATCAAAACTTCTCTTCGGATTTCTCATTTTTGATAGCAAGTTGAATAATGTCGCCATAAATTTGCACCGAGTATACATCAGTGTAAGGGCAAAACTCCATAATGAAAACTTTAATAAACCTGAAAGGGGTAGTGTTTCTTTCAATTAGGTTTTTTTTCTGATCTTAGCTGTCACATGACCAGTCATTAAGAAACTTGGCGTGTGTGCAAAAACATTCAGTTTGAGTATCCACTGTGCAGATTCATATCAATCTGATGAAAAGGATTTTTTAATATGGTCTGTTATAGTTCAAGCTCTTAAACGTACTGGTCCATACACTGAATTGGTGTCAAAATGGCATGACATCATCAGATCAAAACTCCTGGGGCACTGTAATGACATCTGAGAAAAGGTACATGGACACTCCCCCCCCTCCCCGCCCCACAATTTCTGGAATAAAAGCACACTGCAAAAGTACACATGATTTGGACTGTGTAAAGAAACACGGCCTGCTCTGATGGGATGCTATTCATCTAGTCATTCCAGTGAGACAGTATTTATTGCGCTTCCAAACTCTAAGAGGCAATAGACTAATCATCAAACTACAACTGTTGCTCGAAATTGCCTTGTATTTTTTTTCAAAGAGAGAGGTCGTCAAGGATATGCAGACTGACTGTCCAACACAACTGGAAAATCAGGAACACCAAAAGAAGAAAAAAAAAACTGACCTGTGTGGCCGTCTCGTCCCTGGTGGTTGACATCAACTCCTGGCTGTTCCACAAGGAATCTTACTATGTCCAGATTTTTCCCATAGGTGCATGCACTGTACCCAATGACAAATGACAGTCACAAGTGTTTTGCAATCAAAAGAATACGTTTAAATAGCAGGGATGAGATTGACCAATGATAAAAATGGCTGAAAACAGCTGAAAAAAGGCATAAAGAAGCAGAACTGTGAAAATCTCCTATACTTTTGTACACAGCCAGTGAGGAAAAAAAGCTGAAATCAGCTGAAAAGCTGAGAAATCTCACTCCTGAAATAGGCTGATCCAAGGAGATGCCATCACTTCTGTGGGAACCATACTCAAGAGCATCATTATACTTGAGCCTGTGTGCACTTTGGTAAGTCGCAAGACTCAGTTGTAATTAACAACAGTGCACATGTAACACAACAGCAAGAGCATGGAACCTGCATGGGAGTGTGGTGCTACTGCAGTAATGGCCTCTAATTCTGGTCATGATTAGACTTTGTAAGACAGCACCAATATGTGCACAAATCACTTATACTCACAGTAAGTATCCTATATACGCACCCTTGCCTCAAGTGCATATCACTGACCTGTGAAGTGGAGTTTCGCTGAAGATGTTTTCCATGGCTAGACATTCTTGGCCCAATCTCAAAACAAGTTCTTTGGCGACATCAAGTCTGCCATGATAGCAAGCACTGTGCACAAAGCAAGCGTGAAACAAATCTACGAACATCCTCAAACAATCAGCAGACCACACAAATATAACCTTGGAACTAAAAAGTACAGTCATTCTGAACAAACAATGAAGTGTCACAGATTAAGTTCTTTTTCAACTGTTTATGAGGTGATGCAAGGGCTAAAGCCTGAAAAAACCTATGGTACAGTTGCACTATTCAGGATTTTGTTTATGCGTACATCCATGCGAGTGATTTGCGGAAACCCTTCATATGATAAGCTTTGTCATTTGGGTGCATAAAAACCTCAACTTAATAAGGTACCCAACCTTGACTTTGACGAAAAAACCGGGGAAATTCCAAGCTTTACAAGACTTCAGTCCAGCGTGATTCAATTTTCAATGGCCTGAGTGTGAAGTGAAAAATGAGGAGATCAGAGAAGCACGCCTGAATAGTATGGATATGCTCTTGTTTTATAATGCAAGGTTGACTACAATGTGAAGCTAGGTTGTCTAGAATCACAAATTAAACAGTTTTGAAAACAGGACAGTGTCCAGACCAATTGGAAGTTGACATGCACCAAAAGGACAAAAGCTGATCAAGTGAAGGGCTTTCACAGCTCACATCACTTATAAGAAGGGTATATTGTATGTACGGTGAAGCTGTCACGGAATTCACGAGAAAGAAAGTTAATCTAAATTCAACTCCTTTTGGCAAGTATCCCAATTTCTTGGGCACATGTGTATCACAGCTGTTTGTATAAATACCGGGTATATAATAACCTTAAATGAACTCATCACTCAACATATTCTTGCTCTCCACTACCCAGGAATGCAGTATATTTTGTTTGAGGAATAGGAAATAACTCAGATGAAATTATATATTTGGTCACGGCGAAATGTGTTTAAATTCTTTATCTCTCTTCCTTGGAACTAATAGAGCAAATCCTTTTTTTTTTGATAAATTCTTTGTGGAATTTCACTTACACGTGAAGAGCAGTGTCTCCGTATATATTGACCTCCTGACCTTTGACACCACAGGCAGGGTCCAGAAGGTGATTGAGAGTAACGATGTGCCCTGTCCTTGCACTGTAGTGTAGTGGTGTGTTCTTCTCATTGTCATGTGCATTAACTTGAACAAGAGCAAAGGAATTTTACACGGAGATTAATCCAAACCCAGCGTGCACAAACAAGAGCTACAGTGCATAACGATTCAGTGAAACTGGACTATCCCAGGGCAGTGAGTCATACATACATGTATGGGCAGGGTATTTTACATACAATCAGGCTGAGAGATAAGTGTGAAAGTCACACTAAACTTTCTTTGCACGTGAATAAAGTAAACGTTCAGATTGTTCAGCAGTAGACGAATCGTTGCCAGGAATATCTTTTGTGCTGAGCAAATTACAACAAGATTATTTCGGTCTGAGTCTATGTAAACCTTAGACCCAAATTGTAGCCTCGGAGCACTGTACGTGCATGCCTTGCAGTGGCTTTTGAAATTGAACAAAAATGTGCCACAGCACTGGGTATTTTCCACTGGCTCTTTACAACTATTGAAAGTACGACGTATGCATGATGAAAAGAAAGCCATGTGATGCAGCACTACCTGTGAAATTAAAGATGACACGTACGTGTGTCTGTGACCAACTGATAATTGAACGTCCCAGAAGTGCACACAAAGTGCACAAACGAGACGCTTGGTGATTTTCAATGCTTCAGTGCATACTATTTATGAAGCTCAGAAGAGAGGTTATTTACCGTCGGCCTTGTTGTTTTTCCTGCCAGTTATGAGTAACTTGGTGACAGTGAGGAACCCCTTGGAGCAGGCCAGATGAAGTGGACAAAGTCCGACCTCGCTGCTCATGTTGATGTCAGCACTGTGGTTGATCAGGCATTTGACCACCTGGTGTCAAACAAAATGATTCATTTCAACAAACAGCAAAGATGCAGTCAACACATGTATTAAAATCATTAGGTGATATGAAAACTCGCAGCAGAAAGAGCACATACAAACTTTTGGATGTCCCAGTACATGTATGTGTAATTGTACTCCTGTCAAAGTATACGTATGTTAACCCTTTAACCCCTAGCGCCGGGAGGCGGCTAGACACGCCGTAAAAATTGAGATCCTCAGCCCGCTTTTCAGCTATTATTCTCGGCCCACTTTCGAGCGAACACGGTGAAAGAAGGCAGACCCTGGCTCTTGTGTATATGGTAATTGGTCTTTGTGCGTAGCCCAGAAATGAAAAGACAGAATTTGCATCATAATCACCAGCTTCACAATAGTCCCCGCTTTGAAAAGAGGCAACAGGAATGTGGAAGCGTGAGTAGAGCCACATGCCACCGAACAATCAGCCTTTTCACCGTGTAATTAAAAGTGTGCAGAGCACGCAGGGCCACAAACCGAGAATTTGCTGTTTGGCAGGTGGCCGTCGTGGCCAAGTGAGGCTGGAATTCGTGGAGTCGGCTTTTGGGAAGAAATTCCCGCCGCAAAGGGGGTTAAGTCCTCAGTCCTTGAACTGTTGGACTGGGGACTTTTGGAGTTAATAATGAGGTGAATTGCAAACACCAAATTCAGGTTTTTGGGGAAATTAGCTACAACCATATTATTGTTTAACTGAACAGTTTACGCAAAACTTTGCCAAATAAGCTTCACACAAATTCATGAACAAGAACAGACATATCCCAGTGAATGAAAATTATTAGGAATCATGCAAGAACTGTAAAATTGCAAGTCTTCATTGCGGAAAAAACAATATTTTCTGTTTTGTGATGAATATCCACTGCTAAAATGGGAAGAACAAGATTCATAATTTCATTCTTGGAAAAGGCACATTTTGGGCATTTTTAATAATAAATTTGTCAGATAAATTAAGAACACTCTTCAGCAAAACTTTTTGGGGGGTAGGGACAAATCTTGCCAAAATCTACAACTACCATGCGATATGCTGCAAGTAAAGGGGTTGCATCAGCAATGACTTAAAACTTTGGGGAGAAATGAATGCATAAGCAGACAGATGTATTTATTTGCTAATGGATGACTGCCATTCAGTGCACTCACTGGGAGACCGCCAGTGAGTCGGTCAAATTCTGGGTCTCGTGGCAAATGGGTTGATGCCTCAAAGTAACGCCTACCTGATCATGACCACAGAAGCATGCACAGTGCAGGGGAGTAAACATGAGAGCATCCTGGGCATGTGGGTCTGCGTCGTACCTCAACAACAGCTCTGCAACCTGGAGATGAAAAATGAGTGCACATGTATGTTACAGGGACAGTCGGGTAACAGGTGTAGGAAACATGCTTCAAAAGGCACATTTATTGACATCAATTTTTGTGAAGGAGTTATGTGCCTTATAGTACACTGGACAGCAAAAGAAACTTGCCACTTCTGTCAAAGGCCACACATAAAACTTCACTCCATAGAAATAAACAATTTTTGTACACAGGTATGCTGCAATATCCCTTACAATCACATGCCCAAAAGCAAGTGATTATCTTTATAACAAAGAAGAAATTGACATGCACAGCCACTTGGTTACTGAATCAAAAGTCACACACAAAAGCACTCTCCACCAAGCAAAAATGACTCATGAATGGACAACATTTTAAACAACCAATGACAAAATGAACACCTGTTTTGTCAAAATGATGTGCATGAGTGGTTTCTGTATGGGGATGCCATCTTTACTGACTATGCATACACATTATTGATAAGTAATGATTGTGACTTCTTCATTTCGTCCTGTGACGTTGATTTCTGCGTAAAACTTACGGCTTATTCTGTTACATTCTGTGACTTTTGATTCAGTAACCAAGTTGCTGTGCATGTCAATTTCTTGAAATGCATTTTGGTGTAATCTATAGTTAAATGTTTCTAATAGGTTCATGACATCATTTTCGATTCATATATTTATTTTTTTTTTACTCATACACCCATAGCTGCAACACTGACAGAGCACGTGAATGGGTTTTTTGATTTGCATGGGAATTTGCTTTCTCCATTGTTGTTTTTTCTGAGGATCAAGGAAAGTTAATTTTCCAAAATGGCAACAGCAAATGACAACAGAGGAAAGAGCACTATTCTGAGTGTTTTCTTTTTTTCCTCTCCATGTCCTTTAAAGTCACGAACAACTGCAATCGTTACTTTTATACCTGTGCATGGCCACAAAGGCAAGCCAAGTGAAGGGCAGTGATGGAGGCATAGCCCATCCGCCCTACGTCAGCCCCGCCCATCAGCAGATCCCCTACCAACTCGATATCACCCTGATACAAGACAAATTTGGGGAAAAAAATGATACAGAGATTTACAACCCATAAAAAACTCGGCTAACATACTGTTGAACTTTCCTTTCTGATTAAGTACCCGTATCGCAGAGCTGCTTACCAACATTTCTCAACAAATGCAATGCACGATATCATTATGTGTACACTATAACTGATTCCCGGCTGCATTTCGCCTGATATTTGGTACAGCATTAGTTGGAAAGACTACCTAATTTCAATACAACTTGCTATTCCAATGAAATATTTAGACGGTACTTAGAGGTCTCCCAGTTTCAATATGTCTCTGCCATTGAGCTGTATGGAATCACAAGATGGTTTGCTTGCTGCACAGAGCAACTTCTGCAACTGGTGCATCTATGCTCGTGCAAATAAGGCTGTACCTGCATATGCTAATGTCCTGTCAAAACCAGAAATGCTTGAAACTGAAGTGAACAATGTCACTGGGCATATTCAATTTTGCATTCTGAACAATAAATGTGCATGTATACAGCCAGATTGTGGTACAATGACGTTTTTCTTCACCATGCTCAGAGAAAACAAAACGTAGCCCAGCATTTTTTGAACATGAGCGTTGCTTCAGAAACATATGGTTTATATTTATTCCCCCCTTTTTTCAAGGTTCTACAGAAAACAAACATACACCCTACAAGCATATCTGTCTTGGTATTTGCAATCACGGTCCCTCGTCCATTTTGTTCAACTTTTTCGGATGACCTCTTACATATTTTCTACACGATCAGTTGTGGATGTTTAACCGACCATGAACCCTACGATATTCTTGTATACAACAATTTGAATGTAAAGACATGCACAATATCCCCTCTAAAGACACAAATAAGCCTTTTGCGAGTTAAATTTGAATAAAATCTGGTACACTGAGTTGCTTAAATTCACGTGAACATAACAATTCGAATTCTCTATACTACAACCACTGTTGCTATACCTCGTAACTTGGGGCAAGCTTTTCCTTAGTTACATAAGAGACGAATTGCAACAATACACTATTCTGAATGGATAAGAAGGAACCAGTCCATTCCAGAGATGGTGGTCGCTATGCAAAAACTTGCCCTGAGTCACGAGGTATAGCAACAGTGTCTTTAGTCTAGGGAATTCAAATGGTTACGTTCCTATGCAATCAGATAACACAGGGTACCAGATTTTATTCAAATTTAACTCACAAGTGGCTTATTGGGCTGTGCTCCAGAAAGCTTCAGGGATTCTGTTTGGGGAAACGGAGGAGTTGGTACTGGAAAATTGTCTCTGATCAGACACATGCCCCTGCACTTCTCAAATTAGGGACTGGAATTACCGATAGCCGCTTGAAGTCTCACCTTGAAGCTAGCGACATGAAGTGCCGTGAAGCCTCGTACACTAAGACTGTTGATAAAGGCACCTACCCTGGCCAGAAAACGTATGACGCTCTTGCAACCTAAGACAACATCAACATATAAAGCAGATTAGTATCTATCAAAGAGGCGAATTTTATTCCAACTTTTTAAAAATTAAAACTGGAGTCAAACTGTCCTTCAGTTTTCACCCCTAATTCTTACAACATCCATCAGTGACACAGGTCTCCACAAGCAACGAACATCTATTCAATCGATCACACCAAACAACTTGTGAATCACTGGTAATACTTTTAACATAGAATTGTTGTCACCATTTTCAATTTTGAGGTGCACTGCCCCAACTCACTCTATTGAAACATACAGTAATTGAAAAAACTTCTTTCCTTGATGTACATTAAAAAAATACGTGGCTTCTATGCAGCCCTTTAACATGGACCCACAACAATATTAGTTGACTCCGCCGGGATGCACATGCAGTCTTATGCACTACTTGTTAGGAGTATGTATACGTGTACACAGTATTACCTCCATCCAAGCAACATAGGTGTAGTAGTGTAAGCCCATTGCTGGTCCGTTCGTGAATATTTGTCTCACTAATCAGCTGCAAGATTTCATCAATGTCGTCATTACTAAAAACGGGCAGAAAAAGAAAATGGAACTTTTTATCCCCAAGTACATGTGAAAAATCAGCAATCAACTTTTCAGCTCCTGAACTGAAGACGCTGTTGCTACATGTAGACCTTGTGATTTAGCGTGTTTAGGGCAAGCTTTTGCTGTACATGTACACCGTTTTCAATGGATAAGAAGGGCATAAAGGAGCTTCATGTAGTGGTCTCTCAAGATTGCCCTGAATCACAAGGTACAGCAACATTGTCCTAAGCCTAGAATTTATGTACAATCAGTTAACTCAGTGTTCCAGATTTCATTCAAATTTAACTCGCAAAAGGCTTTTTGTGTTTCAGCCAACCAAGATGAAGCCACAGCAAAAGTTGTGTAATAATTGATTTCAACTCCCTGAAGTATCTGAAGTTTAAAAATGAGTTTCCTCGGCTCCATCTCGGGAAGAGTGTTTCAACTTGCAATACTTTAAGGAAGCTAATATCTATTATCCAACCAAAACAAACCATGCTTCGTTTGTTTTACCATATCTCGGACAGGAAGATGCTTGCTCATGCTTATGTCAGCCTAGTGACAGTTTCAATGAAGTTATGTTCCTGAACACCCTTACATGTACATGTAAATGGCAAGCGTGCGGTGATGAATGGAGTCGGCAGAGTTCAGGGCCGTTTTCCAATACTCAACTTCGTCTCCCTCTCAGGCTTCGTTCCCAAAACCCATCCCCGATTGTGGGCCTGAAGCGTTTAAATTACATTGCTGTAATTTTTGGGTTTGTTGCATCTTACGATGTTCTGTGGCACTATTAGATTGATTACTGTGCTTACAGTTTCAAAGTCAGCTAGTAAAAAACAGTTGAAGCCTGAGACGGAGCCGAAGTTGAGTATTGGAAAACGGCCCAGGTCTCAATCATGAATACATGTGAGGTATGGTCATAATGTCTACAAGCCATGGATTTGGTAGACTATTCTCTATATACCAGCAGGCTTGCTGTAATGCACTCAGCTCCTTATCCTTGCTAACTGTCATGTCCTGCGTAACCCTGGCCCTCAGTGTGATGTAGCTGTCCCTTACTCGTTTCAGCCATGCCTCTGTCAAAGTAAACAATCAATTTGACTTATTTCAGAGTGATGTGAAAGCAAGAAACCTGAGATAACAAGCCTGACCTTTTAACAACTAGTGCTAAACATTGGGGATAAACTGTTCATGGCCACCCTATGCACAAGCACGCCTTTAGGGCTGGCAAAGATACAGACTGATAATGCCAAAGCTGTTAAGCAGAGCACCTTAAAAAGATGCCACTGCTTTGTGCACATTCGGATGAAAGTCAGGTATGAACCCTGTTCATACGTGCCCCTCTGTGACTGACAAAGAGTTGCACACACTTTAATGCCGCACCCACTGTCCAACATCCATGCAGAGATGTAACAGCTCTGTGAACATTCAAATGAGCATATGATACCATACTATATTCTAATGCAAGAACTTCTAGTTTGCCTTCCTCCATTGGCCAAGCATGAAAAGAGTGATGAGTACATTATGTAAACTCATCTTTCAAATATGTACAGATCTGCTTGCCCAAACTTAAAACGTAGCTGCAATCAATGTTTTTGATTACATACCAGTAAAATCCATTTTTTGTGCCTCAGCAAACCTTATTTTCAACTTTGGTTTTCCTATTTCAAAGGGTATTTGAATGCCTTTTAGTTTAAATGCTAATGAGATTTGCATATTTATGAGCAACACTGTGATGTCATCTCAAGAGGAAGCCTCAATGTTACATTGGTTTGTACACAGAGTAGTATGCATTTTTGTAGAATTTCCTGGACTAAGTTTTCTGTTCTTTGCTGATTTTTTGTTGTTTATGGGTATGGAAATAAGAAACCATCCATCCGTCTCTCAGAAATTTTTTTCAGTTAGTCAACTCAGGGTTCTCAGTTTCAACAGAAATACCCATACACTGAACCATGTCTTCCCACAGCAATAACACCCTATCAGTTGTCTGGGAAAACATGGATAATTTTGATTGTTTGGAAGTGTGCACTTTTCAATTCATTTAAAAATAGGTGTGTGTAAGAGTATACATACATTGAAGAAAAGTACAAAGATGCAGAAGATTTGTGTCAAAGAAAACTTCAACGCAGCTACACTTGAAGTAAGTGCCTCTGACAGTGAACATTAAGAGGGCATTACTTAAACCATATAAACATGTACATGGAGAAGGGAGGACCACTCGTGTCTTGGAGCTAAGGCCATTTTCCAATACTCGGCTTGGGCTCCGTCGCAGGCTTCAACTGGTTTTTTTTTTACTTCCTGACTTAGAGGTTTTCAGTGCAATATCAAGTCTGATAGTGCCACAAAAGATCAAGATGCAAAACAGCCAAACATTACAGTACAATGTACTTCAAGTTGAACGCTTCAGGCCCACAATCAGGGATAGGTTTCCTACACGAAGCCCGAGACGGAGACGAAGTTGACTATTGGAAAACGGCCTAAGACTTGTGTACCAACCTGAGCATGATGACATTGGCCTGGACTTGTAGGCTCCCATCCCACTGGTGCCTGGCTACACTGGTCATCCCTTGTGCATCTACATTGTTTATTGTCGGGAATGTTGGATTGGCAGCAAATACACGTATGCAGTGTTTACTCATCTGACAACAGCTGATCTTGTGTGTCACACACCTTGAAGCAAAATAAATTTCAAAATATCATTTTTATCAGACCTCTTACATGTACACGTACGCCGGTGGCGGAGCTATAAAGAAAGATGTTTGGAGCTTGGAAGGGATGGGACAGCACAAACGTTCAACTTTGAATACAAGTCTTTTAATGAAATAAAGTTATATTTGGAATCTGCCCACCCATTTTGTTTCAAGGGGCATGACTGTTCAACAGAATTGGAGTTTGGAAAGCCAAGTTAGAACTTCAGGACTCTGAATGTATGTAAAGTTCCTTTTATTTTGGCAACTAAGAGAGGTGACAATTTCCCTAGCAATGCCAGGCTCCTTTGGTGGGAGGAGTACATGTACATGAACTTTGCTGGTTGGCAAACAACTATGAAGTGCATGTGTTAAGGTCGCATCAATACCAACAAAATGAACTCTCCCAACCAACCTGGCTCTTTTCAGCTACTGGCATGACTGGTAATGAGGAGGTGCTTCTGCTTAAGGCAGATTACATAGCTCTATGCACAAGTGTACAAGTTCAGCAGGAAATGGTTAAGTCACTGAAGGGAAGAATTACTGGCATCCGTACATGTACATGGAACTTTTCCCACTAAAAGAAAAGGATAAATTCAGTGGATGCTGGAGCAATTTGAAATGGAACGAAGTAGAAATGGGGTGCAGTGACTGACACCCAGCTATGTACATGGCTGTCAGACATCTCGACCATTTGCCAACTCGACTTCAGGCAACTTGACCATTTGCCAAGTTGCCCGTTAGGGTAAGTCGAGTTTGATAGAAAGACAATTCGACCAGTATGATTTCTACACATAATACATAGTCGTTTTCCCAGTTCCATATCTGGAAAGAACATGTAACCACTCGAGCGGCAAGTGGAAATGGGGTGAAGTGGTTGGGGGCAAAGTGGCATGGGGCGAAGTGGAAATGGGGGAAAGTGACTGACACCTGGCCTGTAGCAGGTGTATAGTGGCTGGGTAAGCATGGGTGCAAGATCGATTGTGCAATGATTGGCTTACTACGGCAACCACTTTTATAAATCAGAAATTAGGCTTGTCTAGGCCTATCTACTACGTGAAATTCCATCTCATTATTAAGGTATAGTATTTCACAACGTGGCCTCAGCAGAAGACTGGGCTGAGCGGACAGTATCCCACCGTACGACTTGTCTCAATGGATGACTTGTCTCAACGGACGACTTCTCTCAACCATGTCTCAACGGTCGACTTGTCTCTCCCTTTTACGCACGGACAGTCGAGTTGTCTCAACGGTCAAGTTGTCCGAAATCGACTTGGCGAACGGTCGAGTTGTCCGGACCGGCCCCAGTGTCATGGTCCCGAAGGTAGCAAAAGAATGGGCTTGCCCGCACGCACGCGGGCTGTGGCTGCAGGTCAAGAAAATTCTAACAAACGAGACAAGCACGGCAAAATACCGACATCACACCTGCTTAAACAAACAAACAAACAAACAAACAAACAAACTGGTGACATGAAATTCAAGATTTTTACCACTGTCCTTGTTCCTCTATTGTCGTGGTCGTACTAGGGGACCTACTTTACACCAAGCTGAAATTGGCACGACATATACAGTACATTCGGGCCGGATTTTGCTGGACGCTATTTTTACGGCTGCAAGCAACCCTTCACGTAATTCGTAGCCGGCTAAAAATTCTACGGAGGCCGATCACGGCATAGCAGCAAGAGCCCATAAACGTCCACAAACAAATTACAGTTGCCTTCGCGAACCGATTCACTGTTTATTTCTTCACTGTTTATGGTCCCAAAGAAGTCTGGGGATCTCCGTCCAGTAGTAAATTTATGGCCCTTGAACAAGTTCATAGCCTACGAACATTTCAAGATTGAAAACCTATCTCCAGTGAAAGACCTTTTGTCTCCAAATGACCGTGACGTCCATAGATTTGAAGGACGCCTATTTCACAGTTCCTATCAACGTACTCATCGAAAGTTTCTTCCTTTCATGTGGCAGTATACTATCTACCAGTTTTCTTGCCTTCCTTTAGGCCTGTTGTGCACCTTGGGTTTTCACGAAGATTTTGAAGCCTTGTGACAGCAACTCTACGGGAACAAGGAGTCAGATGCATGTGCATTTTATCTGGACGACATGCTTATTCTAGCGACATCGCAGCAGGAGTGTTACAACAACACAATTCGGGCGACCAGTCTCCTTCAGGAACTGGGTTTCGTTAAGTCTCAGCTGGTTCCTACGCAGAAAATCCTGTTTCTGGGGTTCATTGTAGATTCGATTCTCATGTCTCCGTCTTTAGACCAAGGACACTAGATTGTCAATTATTGCCAGTGTGTCTCACAGATGGACAAGGTGTCTGTACGCAAGCTAGCAAGTCTTCTCAGCAGGCTTTCATCAACAATCCAGGCTGTTTTCTCGGTACCCCTCTTTTATCGCCATCTTCAGTTAGACAAGATTCCCCCTCTTCGTCGAGACCTCAACCACGACAGCTTAGTCCTTAGTGTCCCACAAGGCGAGCTCAGCCCGTGGATTGCCTATCTCCAGGTATGGAACGGCAACAACATTCTCCTTCATTCTCCAGAAAGAGTGATTCAGATGGATGCCTCTACTGCAGGCTGGGGCCGCGCTTGCATGGGGCAGTTGATAACAGGAGGTCGATGGTCAATTCCAATTGTTGCATCATGGACACAGCAGTCTAATAACCAGTACAACCCCAGTTTGAAGAAATGGTCTTGCTGGTGTTTTTCAAGGCAAATTGATCCAGTTCAGTCATCTGTAGCAGATTTTTGGCCTTTTTGTAGCAGCTCTATGATGATGGCTTGCTGTATAGAACCCTTAATGTGTATCGTTCATTTATCTCTTCTGCCTACCAATTTGTAGGTGGCCTTCCTATTGGTCAGTATCATCTTGTTAAGGGTTTTTTCAAGGGTGTTCTTAGCGTAAGGCCACCTCGGCCTATGTACAATGTTATATGGGATGTTTCTGTTGTGCTGAACTTTATTAAAAAGTTGCCTGATAACCGTTACCTGTCTATCAAACAGCCGACCTTGAAGTAAACTATGTTGGTTGCCCTAGTTTCGGCTGGTAGATGTTCTTCGCTTACTGCTCTAGACATTGGTCATAATATGTCTAAATGCTCTGATGGAAGATATATGTTTTGGCTCACGAAACCATCTAAATGAGTGTCTGTTGTATAGCCTTTCCAAGAGATCGAGTTGCCTCGTTTTTCTGGCAACAGAAATCTTTGTGTAGTTCGGGCTCTGGAAGAGAACCTGGACAGGACACGTCACTACAGGGGTAGCGGACGATCTAGATGTTCTCAACTTTTATTGTCTCATTCTAAACCTCATCAACCTGTAATTTCATCCACAATTTCGAGATGGCTTAGAGATATAGGCACATTCTACCAGGGTTGCCTCTACATCAGCAGCAGCTAATGCAGCAGGTGTCTCTGTTGCTGATATCCTCAAAACAGCTGATTGGTCTTCGGCTACAACTTTTACCAGATTCTACATGTACCATAGAAAGTCTTCTTCAAGTGAGTTTGGACAGGTAGTGTTAGCGTCGACACTTTAAGCTTTGAAATCTGCAGGGTGAGTCTATCCTTCATTGTTAATATAATTCTAATTATGTTGCAGGTAAGTACCTTTGCATTGGGGAATTGTCCCTCTACTGGGCACTGGGGGTCCTGCTAGCCCCGGGGGAAGGGAAGTCGACCACGCTTTTTTCCCAAAACTAAGTCAGAGTTGGACTGGACTCGGCACACCTTTCACGGACAGTGAGGGAGTGGGGGTTAATGTAAAAATCTTCTCATTAGAAAGCGTTATAATCGGGCCAAAAACAACCCGACTCACTAGACGCTTTTGGGGCCCTGGGTAGCCCCGAGAAGCCATAGACGATAGGCACCATCGCACTTGCACGCTGGAGTCGACGGTAGCCGATGATATGATTTGGCTTTCTCGGACCAGGCTTTTTGAGGGAGGACTTCAGCCAGCGCTGCCGCAACAACGCCCGGACATGACCTTGCCGCATAGACCCACGACTTAATTCTCTTTGGCCAAGTCTCTCTTGCTTCACCGTTTCCAACTTATATATGGGCATCAATGACATTAGTCTTAGTTTCTGAATAACACATTGCACAGACGCTATTATCATAGTGGCCGTGTCTTTTCTTCAACTTGGTGTTTGGCCACGCACATAATTTCTCACCAGATCTGCATGTTACATTAACAAGCACGTAATATTGATTGATGTACTGTATATTACAGTGGGTTTAGAAATAATTATTTGAAAGATCAAATTAGAGCAGGAAAAGCCGAAATATTGTTGTGGCTGACGTTGTGGCTGGTGTTGTTTAATTCCTGGAGAAAAAATGATAGTCGTGATGCTCTTTTTAATTACAGTTGCGTCGTCTAGAAATTGGCAGAAATGTGTGTCGTAAATAGTAGGCCTACATTATAATATGTACTGAGGGTAGATACCGTACTTGATGTCATTTCTCTAAGGTGAAAGTTGACAAACAAAATTCCTTAACTGATGAGTAGAAGCCAACGGAAGATGTCAACTTCCAATATTGAGTCGCAAGTCCCCCCCCCGGCATGCATTGTTCGTCACCCTCTAGAACAAAAGTAGTTCCAATTTCCCCAGAAAATATCCAGGGGATGCGCTGTGCGATGTTGAAATTGAGTAAGCCTGCTTTCCCTATGTATGTTTGAACTGTAATCCAAACTTCTCATAAGGTGCCAAAAGAACCTGAACTCACTGATTAGCGAGATCAAACAGGCAGCTGAGCGTCACTTCCCAAGAACGTGATTTGTCGTCCAACTGGACTCTTTGGTCATGATCAGTCCATTACCGGGGATCCAGTGCTGCATATCTTGGTTTCTGATTCTCATTTCCCAGTTTCAGTAGCCGTCAATATGCGTATGCTGCCCGCCAAAAAGTGCCACATACCAAAAAAAAATTCATGTATGACGATGCTTGATGTTATTTAATGTCTGTAGCATAATACTTTACCGAACAATAATGTTTGTTCACTTCTAATATTTCACCCGTGAAAATTATTTCAGTTTCATACTGTTGCAGTGGAATGCCCCTTGCAAAAATACAGTTTCCACCATTAGTTATCTTCAATGGGTGCACAACGACTACATTCTAACAATCTGTACACGTTCAATAAAACTTCTTCCCTGTAATTGAGCACATATAATTATATGCCTAACAATACTGGAATCGAATCAACAGACTTATGCGTTGGCAAACTTTAGGCGGTCGATACACTCGTGGTTCATGCCAATATTTTACGTGTTGGCAAACGACACTGCCGGAAGAACATTTAATGATATAACCTACTTGAATACAGCACATGAGGAAAACTGTACAAATTTTGTTAATCGCGATCGAGGGGGCATAATCGTGCATACACGCCAAGCAATACATAATGGTACTCAAAGTTGGCAAACGAGTAATGTCTATGCGCGGTCAAGTCCCAAATGAAATATCTTTATAAACGTCTGGTATAATTACCCTTATTAACACCTTAACCGTCTTGATTTTACTTTGGTAAGACCCTAAGAACTGGCACCTGGGCCTTCTCATCTAACGTCTCATTCAAATAATACTGGATCTTGCGATATTCCACAATCTCCCATCGTCCCTGCTGGCTATGGGCACTAATGGCGGCTTTCATCTTCCTCTCCACTTGCTCGAATACTTTGTCGCTCACTGTAAACATTATGTACCCACCTGGTCCGGTTAAAAAGAACAATGATCAAATGAATTTAAACACTGCTTGATAAAGTGCAGTGCCAAATCTACTTAAATTAGATGAGTGTTTCATAAGTGTATGACATAAACGTTAAATTCAGCATTTTGACAGTAGGCCTATGCCCAACATAAATATTCAGGGAACACTGAAGCAAACACACAACTTCCAATGTTCGACATTTTCATTGGCAAAGATATATCACCGGCAACAAGAAGGTTTTACCGGGCTTTGTGATACGAATGAGTTCCAGAAAACATGTTTCATCCACGTGACCCGGTATACCAAAAGCGCCAGCCATCACCACCGCACTGTAGTGACCTGGAGAGAGAGAAGAAAAGTCCCCTCATTTTAGGGGAAGCTCACGACCAAAAAAAAAAGTTAAATAAAAAAATAAAAAACAAAAACAAAACACATTTCAACATAACACCAGATGTTAATGACTTTTCCCAGTCTCACTAAATTTGGTCAATGCAGGCGATTCCTAATAGTGCGCCGCCAAGAGTTTGCAACGCAGTAGCCACTGTGCACTGTGCACAATGTGCATTTAAATGGTTGACACTTCCGGATGTGCGTTTGGAGGTTGCACTACCCCAAATACGCGCCCATAGAGAACGGTGCAAAATCGGACCGAAATAGCGCCGCCTGTTGACTCTCGTGAAGAGGTTGGCCTCCGTTTTGTTTTTACAGAAAATTCAAGATTATGGCCAGAAGATCACTTTCCGTTCTCATTTCATGGGGGTTAGCCACGGAAATCTTTTTTATTGGCCTTTCAAGGAAGATACCCCCGAAACAGCAGTAAAACTAAGCGCTCATTTCTGAATGTAACCGTCCGCCTCTTTCCAAAACAGGCCCGCATTTGGGGGCTTTTTAGTGAAAGAAATACCCCGAACTGGAAACTATCAGTCCCAAAATCAGAATTTATAGAAATATTTCTATGATGCCTCCTGTTTATGCCATGTCTTATTGTAAAAACCCCGTGGGATCACAAAATATTAATGAGCTCGCACGCAGAAATACAACCATTTGGTGGAATGCACCCTGCTGGAAAGGGTCGACTCATTTCGCGCACTGTGATTGGCCACTGCAAACTCTTGGTAGTGCACTATCGTAAAACGTCTGTATTATGAAATAATTCGACACAATTTTACTGCCACATTGCAGGGTGCTCTCCATGCAGCATAATGAAAGAAGTGTATAATGAACTTTATCTGTAATACTATAAACTAATTCTGGCTTCTAGTTCTGGTTGCCGAATTAGGCTGGAATTAAATTTTGACAAGTGATCCGACTGTGGATCAAGAAGATGAATGTAAAGATTGTTCAATATCAAATGGGTACAGCCATTACTCTCTGGAATTTTCGTCTGGTGCTCGTCTAGCGTGTCGCATATATACTCGCTGTAAGACTGGTGTTCCTTGCTCTTGTCAAGGGAATCCTGGGAAGCATCTAATGCGTCAATGCAAGTAAAGCCGCGTTTATTCAACTGTAGGAACGGAGAATAATAAAATTATATTCATCGCTACAAAAGCAATTTTTTTACTTTTGGGTTTCCACAAATCCATGATGTTATGCTTAATGTCCATATGTACATGTATACTCATCTCAGTTGCATGCTCATCATTCATCATGTTTGGGTTGCATGTTTGTAAAAGAACCTTCAATTTCTCATGGGCCTACACTCTTCCCTGATGTACAGTACGGTAAAGAAGTATTTGCAGTACAGCAGAACGAGCCATATTATAGCACGTGCCTAAAATGAAGGGTCAAAGGTCATTCCATGGAAGCTTTATTCTCAACAGCATTGAATTTTTAATACTGAATGCAGTGATTAGCACAAAGTCCCTTTCAACCACACTTGCCTGCCTTTCTACATCGGACTTTGGCAATGCGGTGATATACATGAACACCTTTTACCTCTTCTCCAACCAGACCTGTTCCTGAGGCAGCATCAAGAATCCTCGAGGATTTGTCACCGATTACCTCAGATACTACAGTTGCCAATTCAACGGCAGCTTTATACCCTCCGCCTAAATTAACCTGCAACAGACAGAAAAGCGTCGAAATTTAACACTTCTACAAGAGTTATGTTGGTTACAGGCTGAAACAGCCAATGATGGATCCATTTCTGCTCATCAAAACCTACCGCTCAAAATACTTCTCCAGTAGTCAATTCTGCCTTTTTGTGAACTGTTTTGTTTTTAAAGTCCTGGAGTCTTTAATATGAAAACATCACATACAAACTGTTTTATTTCAGGAGAAAAATAAGAAACCTGCGTTGTAGTCGAGTAATGCAACACTTCAAAGTAATTCAAAACCAATATCATAAGACAACAGAACATCAAAGTCCATCTGAAACATTTTATCAGTATTCATGACAAATTTTGTGGATGATTTTATCATATTAGGCCTATCGGTGATACTGATGGGGATAAAAGAACTAGGCCTATGAAAAAAACTTATTGTTGCTGGACTACAAGAATACACATGACAATACAGCTAAGTTAAACAGAAAGATTGTTCAGTCACTTTTTTCATCGAACAACAATAATTTGTGACCTGTAAATAGGCTGAGAACCAGTCTACTATATCATGTTGTTTGACTGAAAACCAAATTTACCTTCTCACAGACCCTGGATCTGTAATCATTGGGAATTCAATCCAGAAACGAAAACAGCCACAAATAACTGCAAAACTATCTGGTATTAAAGCCTCCCTATAAATACGTCCCTGAACATGAAAACGGATTTTAAAAACTACATCAACAAAACTGACATTCCCAGTTTCAGTTTAACCATGGTTTACCAACTAATTCCAGCGTTTCCCAATTGCAAGTGGCTTACGATGCAACATCTCTCTCTGTCCTGACAAAATGTCGTGTGACCACTTCAGATCAGATCTATCACGAGTAACATACACTAATTCACAACCTAATATTTCTCTAGATCTACCTGATTATATCTTTGTGCCCATGTGTTATAAAAGCTGGGCACAGATTCAGCAGACGTGTGGCTGTAGGCGTCCTTCCGATAACCATAAAAAATCTCCGCAGCGTTTCGTCCGTCGCCGTTGGCCGCCATTTTCCTTCAAGTTCAAAGTTCATGGGGGTGCATTCCACCAAATAGTTGTATTTCTGCGCGCAAGCTCATTAATATTTTGTGATCCCACGGGATTTTTACAATAAGACAGACCATAATCAGGAGGGATCATAGAAATATTTCTATAAATCCCTAATTTGGGACTGACAGTTTCCAGTTCGGGTATTCCTTTCACAAAAAGTCCCAAATTCGAGCCTATTTTGGATAAAAACGGGCGGCTACATCCAGAAATGGGCTCCTAGTTTTACTGCTATTTGGGTATCTTCCTTCCAAGGCGAATAATTTTTTTTGGTGGCTAACCCCCATGGAATTGAAACGAAAAGTCATCTCCTGGCCATAATCTTGAATTTCCAGTGAAAAAGCGGAGGGGGCCCCTTCAAATCAACCCATTAGATTGTGCACAAGGGACCACTTAGCACACAGTTCTATGCCAGGGAATAGCGTGGAGGCTGGCTCTACTAGGCAAGGCCGACTGGATTTTTTTGCATTTTTTCTCAGGCTGGTTAGCGGAGGCCCAGGCTGTAAAAGGAGTAAACCAGGTTTTTCAGCATGTACGGGGGTAGGATATGATAAGTAGTCGTGGAATTTGGACTAAAAAAAATAATAAATGTTAATTAGCTCCAAAGGACTCGCCAAAAGAGGCAGCTCAGTAGCAATACAGTTTTTGAGAGAGTGTCAGCTAGGCGACCAGGTTGAAACAAGTGATGGACACAAAGGCATTATTCTAACAGTGGATCCCTTCAAAAGGATCTTTTCCCGCAAGATGGAACTGCAGTAAACCTTGAAAACATTTCATTTCCAGGTGAAGATTGTTCAGATAAATGCTTTAGGGTTTCCTACATACTCTTGGTCATGCATTTTTAAGCTTCTTATTACTAAAAAATCCTGGAAAAGTCATGTAATGTAGTTTTCCAAGAAATGTAGTTTTCTGTGGAAACCCCGTTTTCACAACCACGAGAGCAATTTAATAACAAGTTGACTCTAGTGTTAGATTTAATTTAATTATTTTGATATGTTTTCTGTTATCTTTATATTAGTTAATGAAAAATGTTTGCATTGTATACAATAAAACATGCTATAATCAGGAGGGATCACAAAAACAATTTTATAAATCCCAAATTTTGGACTGGTAGTTTTCAGTTCGGGTTATTTCTTTCAAAAAGAGGCCGAAATTGCGGGCCTATTTGGAAAGACAATCAGAGCTGGGCGAACAGTTTTACTATTTTGGACATTTTGGAAAGGCAACTAAAAACAAATCGTGGGTTAAGCCCATAAAATTGAAACGAAAAGTGATCTACTGGCCATAATCTTGAATTTCCGATGATAAAACGGAAACAAACGTCCTCCGAGAGTCAGCAGGCGGCCCCGCCTATTTCGCTCTGATTTTTCACTGCTGTCTATGCGTGCACTGAACTAAAGGAAGCCCATTTGAAGACAAGGTAAAATCGACCACGTTTGCAGCCCCGGTGCAGGCAACCAAAGTCCCTCGGGCCTCTTAAGCCTCCCCCCCGGCAACTTGCAAAAAAACCAAGAACAAAACAAAACATTAAAAAAGCAGAGTGCTCTTGGGTCATTCAGCTTTCTATTGATTTTCAATTTTAAGTAGGTTACTTAACTAATGAAATTTCTAATTATCCACCAAAAACAAACTCACCCCCAAAAAGTGAACGCTCCCAAGTCTGTCATCAGCAACCATTTTTCAAATGACATCCCTCCACCTTTTCAGTCTCTTGGAACAATTTGTCAGTAGCATTTTGCTGTGCTTGGCCCTGGGATGGGAGCCCTTGAATGGGGAGAGTTCATTCTGGGCCATTCTTCCACCATCCCACAATTTCTTCGGCCACACAATCTCCTCTTTTTCAAATAAACTCTAGGGGTACCGTTGCAGCGCCTCAGTTTGGCGAAGAATTCTCCTTGAATTGGGCAGAGCACCCCTATGGGCGCGCATTTTGGTGTAGTGCAACCTTTTAAAAGTTGAGACGTGTCCGGACGGACGTGCAGTCTGGGGACTTTAGCATATTGATGCGCACGCATTAATTTAAATTTATCAAGGAAGAGCTGCCAGTAAGATTTGTGTGTAGGCAAATTGTGCATTTTTGCTACATGATGCACTATAGTAGCGTTTTGATCGCCCTGTTTTTGCAGAGCAAAATTTAAGTGCGGTATAACGTGGTTATTAATGGTTTAGTTATCTACGTAAATATGAACAACCCGAAGCAATTCTCTGAAATTGCCAAATGGTTAAGCTCGTGGTTATCAGATCGTCAGACGGTGGGTTCGAATCCCACTGGTGACTTTTTATTTTCCCAAAGCTTGCTGTCAGTCAGTAGCTATAAGAGACTCTAATTAACCCCCGCCAAATACCAACAGTACCTTAGCCCACGGGATAAGCTCTTCTGCTGGGACTGTCCGCGAAGTCCAGGTGAGCGCCTTAGTACAGACGTATGGCCGACTCGGCGGCCAGGGCTTAGGGGCTTGTCTCGTTTCCTCCCTTGCATGGTCGCTCGAACTCTTTTTAGAGTTAAATGGATGGGCAGGGAGGAAGTGTGGTGGGCCGGGAACCCCGAGATCCCAGAAGAGTCCTATATGGAAGCCGGTAACTGCGATTCCTTGCGAATTTCAGGAGTCCGTGCGCCTGAATGCTTGGTCAACACCACATAACTTTTAAATTTTTCCCTCACCTATTTTTTTTTTAATTTGCAAGCGCAAAACTCTCGATCTCAAGGCAATTTTTTCTGGGTTGAATACACAGATCACTTTTTTATTCATTTTCTTAAATGTTCGATAATAAAACCGATTTCAACCGTGTTTGGATCCATTTCTGCCTAGTGATCTCAATCGAAAAAACAGCGACGTATCTGTATAGTGAATTTTTATTATTGACGGTGCAAGAGAAACAGATCAAGGGGCTGCACAGTCTGGCAACATTTGCCTCCTTATTCCACTGATGGAAAAACATTTAGTACAATTTTGCTTGCTTTCAACTGCAGAATCACTTGATATTTTCAAACAGAAATCCTCACAAAAGACATGCCTGTCCCACTTGTATTGGATTAATATTCTTGCGTCACGCCAACAGATCTGCTCCCCCGAATACAAGCACAAAACTGGTCAAACAAAGGCAAAACAAACAAACAATCCCTATAGTTCTTTGAATTTCAACAACAGAGAATGACAGAGAATCCACTGGAAGTCGAATCATTGGATTTGGGTTTTAAACTAATCACGTCCAAAAAGCTGTATCCAGCCTCTGTATCACGGCGCACTCCATTCAGTTTTGTTTTTATCTCCACGTAACCCACGTCACATTTAATTTTGGCAAGACCGAAACTTCATGTTGTCATTTATATCTAGAGCCTCACTGGCCCTAAATTGTATATCAGTATATTCGAGTGACAAAAAGGGACAAGGGAAAAAAGTCACCCAAGTTACTTGGTCAAGAATATGACTCTTCTCGAACTCAAATAGAACACCACCAAAATGTACCTGCCATTTCTCAAAACTTACGAGAATATCAAATGCAAGTATTGGCCATTCCGTATTTCCCTAGGTGCTGTGCATGAAAACTGCATGATGAAACGCCGTCTTTGGAGTTACGATGAACTCCTGCAAAAACAGTTGTGATTGTACACACACAACACAAAGTTAGCGTATATCTTCCTTTTTCTTTAAAACTCGTGTATAATTTGTCTAAAATGTACCTTTTTATTCAACTGCCGGCCTTGACAATCAAAACCTTGACTTAACACTGGCTTGTACACAGACTGACGTATGTGAAATGACATAAATGATGAAGATTTCTTCCTCAGACTTCGTTAAACGCGAAAGGGCGCATCTCCAGTTACGCTTCGACTAGGGCGCAAAAACCAACTCGGCCCCACCCATGAACACGTCGGTGAGGCACCTTAGCTCGCAAGAGCGTCTCTCGTCGGGGTACGTTGGGCCCTAAACTCCGTGCGTATTTCAATGAGAGCATTTTGGACCTTTACCCCACTCCCTGGTTTGCTTATTTATAGGGGGAGGTTGTCTCGGTCAGCATGGCCGAAATTTGACCCGCCCGAATACGATTTCCTGGGTCCCCAGCCTGCCGCTGGCGGCGTGAGGTACGCCGCAAGGCCCCGCGGTCCCGGCCCCGGACCGGCCTGAGAAATCCCTCCGACGGTGCGGCGAAGGAGACACCTGCCAGCCACGCGGCAGGTTCGTTGACCCGTGGGACCCGCGGTGCGTTGCGGTGAATCCCCATTTGCGGAAAACTGGGTCCGAGAGGTTCGGATGTCCGGGGTTCCCTGCGGCCAGGCGGGCTTGGCGGCTCCACCCAGGACTCTGAGAGGGCTTTGCCCCGGGACCTGTTGGGCCCCAAACGTGCATATTTCAATGAGAGCATTTTAGACCTTAACCCCCACTCCCTGGTTTGCCTGTTTATAAGGGGGAGGGTGGTCTCCAGCTCATCTCCAGCTGCCAGAGACCGGGGCAGCCACACATCGTCCGCGTAAAGCCGTGCATTTCCGACACGATCGAACCAAAAGCTCGAGAGCGGTTCCTCGGGCGAAGCCAGCTCCGGAGCGGCGGGACGGCATCTCGCAGCGGGCGGCGTCGGTAACGCCGCGGGTGCCATACGGGAAGCGTTACGTGGGCGCCCGCTGAAGATTTCTTCCTCAGACTCCGTTGTCCGCGAAAGGGCGCATCTGCGGTCTCGCTTCGACTCGGGCGCAAAACCCGACTCGGCCCCACCCGTGAACGCGTCGGTGAGGCACCCTAGCTGGCAAGAGCGTCTCTCGTCGGGGTCTGTTGGGCCCGAAACGTGCGTTATTCAAACGCTGCGCGGTGAATTGCCGTCCTGGGAAAACCGCTGCAGCCATACATTCTCCGTGTAAAGCCGAGCATTTCCAAAACGATTGAGCCCAAAGCTCGGGAGCGGTTCCTCGGGCAAACCCAGCTCCGGAGCGGCGGGACGGTCGGTGCGGCGCGGTGAATTGTTATCTTCTGAAAACTGCTGCAGCCAAACATTAAAGCCATGGATTTCAGACACGATCGAGCGCCAAGCTCCGGAGCGGTTCCCCGGGCGAACACAACTGTAGGGCGATGGGGTAGGTGCTGCGGCGCGGTGAATTGCCATCTTGGGGGAAAAACACGGCAGCCCTGGCATCGTCTGCCTGAGGGTCGCATTGAGCTAGGCAATCGCCGCGGCGCGAGAGCGCTGGCCGGCAGCCGCGGGGCCTGAGTCCCCCGCGAGAACACTGGCTGCTGGCAACAACAAGGGGGGTGCCAAAAAACCGGGAAGTTGCGGCGCGGGTCCCCCGCTCTCCGGCGAGGATGATATGGGAAATCTGCGGGCAGGCGAAGGGACACCGGCCGGGCGCGGTCTCCGCGCGGAGGGCTGGGTCACTCCTCGGGGGAGTCTGCCGTGGTGTGGCAGGTCGGCGCTGTGTATCTGCCCCACCCACGAGCACCGGTCGTCCCCCCGGGTCGATCAAGAAAGACACAGGAGGCCTCGAGGGAGCGCACCGGAAGGAGGCCAGGCAGGCAGGCAGGGCAGGCCAAGAGAGAAAAAGGGGAGGCCCGGCCCCGCCAGCGGGGACCAAGTGCCGCCGGCCCCGTGACAGATCTCCGAGTGGACCGCCGGAGAGGGAGCGGGCGCCCAGCGCCGAGAGAGAGAGAGAGAAGAGAGCCCGCGCGGACGGGCCGCGGAGGGGGCCCCCGTTCCTGGCAGCCGCTGAGGCGCCGGGCGGGCCCCCGGGGGGCGAGAGAGAGAGGGAGGTCAGGGCCTATTGCGAACCCATCGACCTCAGGTCGGAAGAAAGGACCCACTGGATTTAAGCATATCAATAAGCGGAGGAAAAGAAACTAACCAGGATTCCCCCAGTAGCGGCGAACAAAGCGGGAAGAGCCCAGCGCCGAATCCCCGGCCCCCAGCGGGCCCGCGGGAACTGTGGTGTAGGGAAGTCCGGTCCTGCGGTCGCGGCCGCGCCCAGGTCCTTCTGATGGAGGCCCCCTCCGTCCCGTGGCGGCTGTCATGCCCCTAGCCGTCGAAGAGCAAACAGGAGGGCCGCGCAGATCAGGCCCAGGAGAGTCAGCGGGGCCGTTGCGGTGCCCGCCGTGGCCCTGCACCCCCCTAGCTGGGGGTTCCTCTCGTACCCTACAGTACGAGAGGAACCGCAGATTCGGACCCCTGGCACAGGCGCTCGGTTGAGAGGCCGGTGGTGCGAGGCTACCACCCGAGATATTACGGCTGAACGCCTCTAAGTCGAAATCTCTCCCGGTGCGCCGCAACGCCGCTGGCGTCCTGTCCGAGGGCGGCCCGCGTCAACGCCCACCCGCTCTCGACTTGGGGGCCAGGAGCTCCGGCGGAAGCCAAACCGCCGTCTCGAGAGGGACGCCATATAACTTGCAGACGACTTGGGTATGGATCAGGGTGTCGTGCCCAGTAGAGCAGCCGCCTCGCTGCGATCTGCCGAAACCAAACCTTTCGATTTAAGGGATTTGCCCGCGCCGCAGACGGGCCGATCCTGGGGGGGGGGGCCGGGTCGGAGGACGGGCGGCGGCGGCAGGAGGCGGCTGCCGGGAGAGTGGCGACGCCACTTGTGTGGCGGCAGCGAAGTCGGGGCGGCGGGTTGGGGCGGCAGGCCGGTTTGTGACGGGCCAGTCGGCTTGCGGCCTTCGGGCGGGCTGGACCCGGAGGAGGAGACCGGGGAGGACCGGCGGCGGAGAAGGAGCGGGCGGAGCCGGAGGAGGGCCCGCCGGGACTGACGGCGGAGTGAACTGGCGCTCGCCCGGCGGCCCTCGGGGGGGGGGGAGTGGACCCGAAGGACCAGCGGTGGGAGGGCCCTGTCGCACGGAGGGCCGGAGGTGGTCCCGGCCGGCGGCGGGGGAGGAGCCGGCGCAGCCGGAGGAGGGCCCACCGGGACTGACGGTGGATAGAACCCCCGCGCGCCCAGCGGCCCGGGATGAGCTGCTGGGACGGGAGTCTGAGGGGGCCGCCCAGAACAGACTTGAAATCCAGGGTTGGCAGTACACCCCGTAGGAGGGCTCTGGGGGAATAGCGCCGGGGTGGCGAGTTGCCAAGTCGGTCCCAATGCCGTCGTGCGACGGGCCTCGTGCGGGGAGGGACGGGGCCTCCGGCCTGGGGACAGAGTCTTGCAGCGGGCGGCGCCCGTCCCGCCGTGGGTGCCGGACGGGCGACGTTGTGTGGGCGCCCGCTAAAGATTTCTTGCTCGGACTTCGTGGTCCGTCAAAGGTCGGATCTCCGGTTTCGACCCGACTCGGGCGCAAAAACTGACTCGTCCCCACCTGCGAACGCGTCGTCGAGGCACCCCGGCTCTCGAGAGCGTCTCTCGTAATCAGTACAGCCTTATATTGTCCATACGGTACGGCCATTCCCACACAGTGGAGCCCAGGGCTCTGGAGCGATTCCCCTGGGGTCTGGACAAGCCTGGCTCCGGAGCGGCGGGGACTGTTGGTGTGGCGCGGCAAATTGCCGTCCTGGGGAAAGAAAAACCCACTGCAGCCGCACGCCGTCCCCCTAAAGCCGTGCATTTCCGAAATGCTTCCCCGGGCAAAAACGGCTCCATGCCGGTGGGGAGGGTGGTGCAGTGCGGTGAATCACCTTCCTCGGAAACCCTGGTCCGAGAAGTTCGGATGTCCGGGGTTGCCCGCGGAAAGCGGGCCGGGCGCCTACAGCCAGCCGTCCATCGGCTCGCTGGCCCACCCAAGGTCTCTGAGAGGGCTTTGCGCCGGGACAGATTGGGCCCAAAACGTGCGTATTTCAATGAGAGCATTTTGGACCTTAACCCCCACTCCCTGGTTTGCCTATTTATAGGGGGAAGGGTGGTCTCGAGCTCAGCTCCAGCTGCCAGAAATCAGTACAGCCATATATTGTCCATACAAAACGGCTATTCCTACACGGTCGAGCCCAAGCCTCGGGAGCGACTTCCCTTGGGGTCTGACAAGCCCGCTCCGGAGCGGCTCGACGAAAGTGGCGGCTTGCCGTCCCGCCAGGAGGCCCTCCGGGCGCTCCGTCAACGGCATTTTCAGCGCGGCCGGTCGACCCTTCATGCCAAGAAGAGCGTCGGCTGGCCCGCCCGGCCTTGCCTAGAGGTGTCGGAAAGGCCGTTCCCGTGGGCGCAGTTCGGCCGGACCCCGGGCCGGAAGAGCGGTGGTGCGTGGCTGTAAGCCTTCAGGAGGGGCTGGAGCAGCAGCCCGGCCCGCTGCGGAAGAGCGAGCGGTAGATAGAGGGAGAGGGGAGCAGGGCCCCTCGGAGAGCGGCGGGCTCTCCCCTGCCCCGAGCAGCAATATCTGGGACGTCTGGGTTGGCCCGGCAGCTTCCAGAGGGACTGGCCCGCCCTGGGCGGGCCGTATTAGAGCTTCGCCGGGTCCCAGCCGCCCAAGGCGCACTGACGTCGTGCGGAGGCGTCCCGGGCCCGGAGAGCCGGCAGCGGGCCCCCCGGACGGAGCCACGCGCGACCCCGCCGCCCGCCGAGCAGGCGGCAGGCGGCGCCCCACGGTCGCTCCGAGCCGCAGCCCCGGCGGCAGGCAGGGGACCTCCCAGACGGAGGGAGCTCAGCTTGGCCAGCCTCTTGGCTTCCTGCCTGATCCGGATGCCCCCTCCTGGATCGAGGCGAGAGGAAGCCGGCGCAACGGGCCGGCGGGCGGTATTCCAGCGGCCGCCCGCGCGCCCGGGGAAGGAGAGGAAGTGCTGCCCGGGCCGGAGAGGGCGAGGGACCGTCGGCAGGCCGGAGGGAGTGGAGGCCGGGAGGTGAGCGAGAGCAGAGAGGCGCAGGACTCCAGCACCGCGGCCCGGCAGCCGCGGCGCTGCCGAGCAGTCTTGAGGGCCCGAGTTGGCGGGCCCCGGCCCCGAGGGGCTACCTGGTTGATCCTGCCAGTAGTCAAAGATTGTCTCAAAGATTAAGCCATGCATGTCTAAGTAAAAGCTTTACCAAGCGAAACTGCCGATGGCTCATTAAATCAGTTATGGTTCGAGCGCATCCCCCTACACGGATAACTGCGGTATTTCTAGAGCTAAAACATGCCAGCAAGCGCCGACCTTGCGGTAGGCGTGCTCTTATTAGGAACAAGACCAACCCGGGCCCGTCCCGGCTCCGTTGGTGAACTCTGGATAACCTGGCCGATCGCACAGTCCTCGCACCGGCGACGGATCCTTCGAATGTCTGCCACATCCAAGGAAGGCAGCAGGCGCGCAAATTACCCAATCCCGACACGGTGAGGTAGTGACCATAAACGATGCCGACTGGCAATCCGCCGGCGTTACTCCAATGACGCAGCGGGCAGTCGGCGGGAAACCAAAGTCTTTGGGTTCCGGGGGAAGTATGGTTGCAAAGCTGAAACTTACAGGAATTGACGGAAGGGCACCACCAGGAGTGGAGCTTGCGGCTTAATTTGACTCAACACGGGGAAACTCACCCGGCCCGGACACAGTGAGGATTGACAGAATCAGAGCTCTTTCTTGATTGTGTGGGTGGTGGGGCATGACCCTTCTTAGTTGGTGGAGCGATTTGTCTGGTTAATTCCGATAACGAACGAGACTCTGGCTTGCTGAATAGTCGCGCCGGCAGCAGCGCCGGAGGCTGACTTCTTAGAGGAACAAGTGACGTTCAGCCACGCAATATTGGGCCATAACAGGTCTGTGATGCCCTTAGATGTTCGGGGCCGCACGCACGCTACACTGAAATTATCAGCGGGTAGTCGCCCTTGGCTGGAAGGTCTTGGCAATCTGTTGAACCTCATTCGTGCTTGGGATAGGGAGTTGCAATTGTCTCCCTCAAACGAGGAATTCCCAGTAAGCGTGAGTCATCAGCTCGCGTTGATTACGTCCCTGCCCTTTGTACACACCGCCTGTCGCTACTACCGATTGAATGGTTTAGTAAGATCCTCGGACAGGCCGCGGCGGGGCCCCCGGCGCCTCGCTTTTGCGCCCGAAGACGATCGAACTTGATCATTTAGAGGAAGTAAAAGTCGTAACAAGGTTTCCGTAGGTGAACCTGCGGAAGGATCATTACCGAGCAGAGAGAGCGTGCCCGACCGGCCCCCTTCCGACAGCTGAGGCGGTGAGGGCCGGCCACCGTGCTGTCTTCCGGGTGTAGGCGGGAGTGGCCCACGCCAGGGTGCACTGTAGCCCGAGCCGAGTGGGCGCGGGACTCCTGGCGCTCGCTGGGGCCCCAGAACGCCGAGGCTCGGCCTCGAATGGACCGGGGGATCGGTGAGACGCGGTCGGAGCGGCCCCCCTTGGGGAAGGGAGCCACCGCGTGAGAAGCGACAGGTCCCCGCTCGGCCGGCTCCTGCCGGTGGTTTTTTTTTTCGGATTCCAATAAGAGATATGGCGGCCCGGGCCCCCCGCGGCCCGGACCTCGTCCGCCTGAGGGTTGCATTGAGCTGGGCAATTGCCACGGCCGGGAGGGGCCGCGGCGCGAGAGCGCCGGCAGGCAGCCGGGGGGCCCGAGGCCCCCGCGAGGACACTGGCTGCAAGCGGCAGCAATGGGAGTACCGAGAGAGAAAAAAAGGAGGCCTGGCCCCGCCAGCGGGGACCGAGTGCCGCCAGCCCCGTGGCAGATTTCCGAGTGGACCGCCGGAGAGGGAGCGGGCGCCCAGCGCCGAGAGAGAGAGAGAGAGAGTGAGAGAGAAGAGAGCCCGCGCTGACGGGCCGCGGAGGTGGGCCCCTTTCCTGGCAGCAGCCGAGGCGCCGGCCGGGCCCCCGAGAGGCGAGAGAGAGAGAGAGAGGCCAAGGCCTATCGCGAACCCATCGAATTCAGGTCGGGCGAGAGGACCCGCTGGATTTAAGCATATCACTAAGGGGAGGGAAAAAAACCAAGCAGGATTCCCCCAGTAGCGGCGAGCGAAGCCGGAAGAGCACAGCGCCGAATCCCGGGCCCCCGGCGGGCCAACGGGAACTGTGGCGTAGGGAAGTCCGGTCCGGCGGTCGCAGCGGCGCCGAGGTCCTTCTGATCGAGGCCCCCTCCGTCCCGTGGCGGGTATCAGGCCCCTGCAGACGCCGTCCGGCCGGCGACCAGGGCTTCTGGGAGTCGGGTTGTTTTGTGGCGCAGCCCAAAGGAGGGTGGTAAACTCCATCCAAGACTAAATACCGGCACTAGACCGATAGAGCACAAGTACCGTGAGGGAAAGTTGAAAAGCACTCTGACGAGAGAGTTCAGGAGTACGTAAAGCCGTCGACAAGCAAACAGGAGGGCCGCGCAGATCGGGCCCAGAAGATTCAGCGCGGCCAGCGCGGTGCCTGCCGCGGCCCAGCACCTCTGCAACCCCCTAGCAGGGGGGCAGGGCGCAGGAGGGCCTCCGCGCCCGGCCAAGTGCACTTCTCCTGGGCGCGGCGCCCGTGACCGGCTGGGCATCCGGGCCGGCATAGACCGACTGGTTGGGTTCGTCCGGCCACCCTGGTCCCCCGACAGGGGGGGCGGTTGAAGAGCCTAGAAACCTGCCGTGGTCGCACCGGCCGCCCGGCCGAAGAAGGGACGACTGGCCGCACCCGCCTGCGTGTCGTCGCCTCCTCGCGGCGGCCGCCTGGCTGGGTCTCCCGGTCCCCGGCCGGGCCGGTGTCGGCCGCGCCGAGGTGCCCCGGGTCCGCGGGCGATTGTTGCTTGCCCTGCCGACCTGTCTTGAAACATGGACCAAGGATTCTATAGGGCCTACGAGTCGGGGGGCCGCCAGGCGAAGCCTCGAGGCGCAACGAGAGTGAAGGCCAGCCAGGGCCCGGCCAAGGCGGGATCCGGCCGCGCGGCAGCCGGCGCACAAGCGCCCCAACTCCCCCCCCCATGATTGGGTACAGGGGCAAAAGACTAATCGAACCGTCTAGTAGCTGGTTCCCTCCGAATTTTCCCTCAGGATAGCTGGCGCCCGGGAAAGGGAGAGAGAGAGCAATTGCATCCGGTAAAGCGGCAGGGCGCGCCGTGTCCTGGCGGCGGCGCCCCCCCCCTCCGACTGCGGGGCCGTCCGCGTGCGGGCCCCCTCCGTCCCCTCCGCCGCCTGCCCCGTCATAGGGGCGCAGCCGGCGGTCGCGCACGGCTGGCGGGTCGCGGCGTGCGGCGCCCGCGGGCCCC